>NC_090415.1:18439960-18572460 GCF_036365525.1 Heterodontus francisci
GTGAATGTTGATTTTACTCTGTACCTGTCAGTTCCTGGTATGTGAAGGTTGATTTTACTCTGTACCTTTCAGTTCCTGGTATGTGAATGTTGATTTTACTCTGTACCTGTCAGTTCCTGGTATGTGAATGTTGATTTTACTCTGTACCTGTCAGTTCCTGGTATGTGAATGTTGATTTTACTCTGTCCCTGTCAGTTACTGGTCTGTGAATGTTGATTTTACTCTGTACCTTTCAGTTCCTGGTATGTGAATGTTGATTCTACTCTGTATCTGTCAGTTCCTGGTATGTGAATGTTGATTTTACTCTGTACCTGTCAGTTCCTGGTATGTGAAGGTTGATTTTACTCTGTACCTGTCAGTTCCTGGTATGTGAATGTTGATTTTACTCTGTACCTGTCAGTTCCTGGTATGTGAATGTAGATTTTACTCTGTACCTGTCAGTTCCTGGTATGTGAATGTTGATTTTACTCTGTACCTGTCAGTTCCTGGTATGTGAATGTTGATTTTACTCTGTACCTGTCAGTTCCTGGTATGTGAATGTTGATTTTACTCTGTACCTGTCAGTTCCTGGTCTGTGAATGTTGATTTTACTCTGTACCTGTCAGTTTCTGATCTGTGAATGTTGATTTTACTCTGTATCTGTCAGTTCCTGGTATGTGAATGTTGATTTTACTCTGTACCTGTCAGTTCCTGGTCTGTGAATGTTGATTTTATTCTGTATGTCAGTTCCTGGTATGTGAATGTTGATTTTACTCTGTACCTTTCAGTTCCTGCTATGTGAATGTTGATTGTACTCTGTAACTGTCAGTTCCTGATATGTGAATGTTGATTTTACTCTGTACCTGTCAGTTCCTGGTATGTGAATGTTGATTTTACTCTGTCCCTGCCAGTTCCTGGTATGTGAATGTTGATTTTACTCGGTACCTGTCAGTTCCTGGTATGTGAATGTTGATTTTACTCTGTACCTGTCAGTTCCTGGTATGTGAATGTTGATTTTACTCTGTAACTGTCAATTCCTGATATGTGAATGTTGATTTTACTCTGTACCTTTCAGTTCCTGGTATGTGAATGTTGATTTTACTCTGTACCTGTCAGTTCCTGGTATATGAAGGTTGATTTTACTCTGTACCTTTCAGTTCCTGGTAAGTGAATGTTGATTTTACTCTGTACCTGTCAGTTCCTGGTATGTGAATGTTGATTTAACCCTGTACCTGTCAGTTCCTGGTATGTGAATGTTGATTTTACTCTGTACCTGTCAGTTCCTGGTCTGTGAATGTTGATTTTACTCTGTACCTGTCAGTTCCAGGTCTGTGAATGTTGATTTTACTCTGTATCTGTCAGTTCCTGGTATGTGAATGTTGATTTTACTCTGTACCTGTCAGTTCCTGGTCTGTGAATGTTGATTTTACTCTGTACCTGTCAGTTCCTGGTATGTGAATGTTGATTTTACTCTGTACCTTTCAGTTCCTGGTCTGTGAATTTTGATTTTACTCTGTACCTGTCAGTACCTGGTATGTGAATGTTGATTTTACTCTGTACCTGTCAGTTCCTGGTATGTGAATGTTGATTTTACTCTGTACCTGTCAGTTCCTGGTATGTGAATGTTGATTTTACTCTGTACCTTTCAGTTCCTGGTCTGTGAATTTTGATTTTACTCTGTACCTGTCAGTACCTGGTATGTGAATGTTGATTTTACTCAGTACCTGACAGTTCCTGGTATGTGAATGTTGCTTTTACTCTGTACCTGTCAGTTCCTGGTATGTGAATGTTGATTTTTCTCTGTACCTGTCAGTTCCTGGTATGTGAATGTTGATTTTACTCTGTAACTGTCAATTCCTGATATGTGAATGTTGATTTTACTCTGTACCTTTCAGTTCCTGGTATGTGAATGTTGATTTTACTCTGTACCTGTCAGTTCCTGGTATATGAAGGTTGATTTTACTCTGTACCTTTCAGTTCCTGGTAAGTGAATGTTGATTTTACTCTGTACCTGTCAGTTCCTGGTATGTGAATGTTGATTTAACCCTGTACCTGTCAGTTCCTGGCATGTGAATGTTGATTTTACTCTGTACCTGTCAGTTCCTGGTATGTGAATGTTGATTTTACTCTGTACCTGTCAGTTCCTGGTCTGTGAATGTTGATTTTACTCTGTACCTGTCAGTTCCAGGTCTGTGAATGTTGATTTTACTCTGTATCTGTCAGTTCCTGGTATGTGAATGTTGATTTTACTCTGTACCTGTCAGTTCCTGGTCTGTGAATGTTGATTTTACTCTGTACCTGTCAGTTCCTGGTATGTGAATGTTGATTTTACTCTGTACCTTTCAGTTCCTGGTCTGTGAATTTTGATTTTACTCTGTACCTGTCAGTACCTGGTATGTGAATGTTGATTTTACTCTGTACCTGTCAGTTCCTGGTATGTGAATGTTGATTTTACTCTGTACCTGTCAGTTCCTGGTATGTGAATGTTGATTTTACTCTGTACCTTTCAGTTCCTGGTCTGTGAATTTTGATTTTACTCTGTACCTGTCAGTACCTGGTATGTGAATGTTGATTTTACTCAGTACCTGTCAGTTCCTGGTATGTGAATGTTGATTTTTCTCTGTACCTGTCAGTTCCTGGTATGTGAATGTTAATTTTACTCTGTACCTGTCAGTTCCTGGTCAGTGAATGTTGATTTTACTCTGTACCTGTCAGTTCCTGGTATGTGAATGTTGATTTTACTCTGTACCTGTCAGTTCCTGGTATGTGAATGTTGATTTTACTCGGGACCTGTCAGTTCCTGGTATATGATTGTTGATTTTACTCTGAACCTTTCAGTTCCTGCTATGTGAATGTTGATTGTACTCTGTAACTGTCAGTTCCTGATATGTGAATGTTGATTTTACTCTGTACCTGTCAGTTCCTGGGATGTGAATGTTGATTTTACTCTGTCCCTGCCAGTTCCTGGTATGTGAATGTTGATTTTACTCGGTACCTGTCAGTTCCTGGTATGTGAATGTTGATTTTACTCTGTAACTGTCAATTCCTGATATGTGAATGTTGATTTTACTCTGTACCTTTCAGTTCCTGGTATGTGAATGTTGATTTTACTCTGTACCTGTCAGTTCCTGGTATATGAAGGTTGATTTTACTCTGTACCTTTCAGTTCCTGGTAAGTGAATGTTGATTTTACTCTGTACCTGTCAGTTCCTGGTATGTGAATGTTGATTTAACCCTGTACCTGTCAGTTCCTGGTATGTGAATGTTGATTTTACTCTGTACCTGTCAGTTCCTGGTCTGTGAATGTTGATTTTACTCTGTACCTGTCAGTTCCAGGTCTGTGAATGTTGATTTTACTCTGTATCTGTCAGTTCCTGGTATGTGAATGTTGATTTTACTCTGTACCTGTCAGTTCCTGGTCTGTGAATGTTGATTTTACTCTGTACCTGTCAGTTCCTGGTATGTGAATGTTGATTTTACTCTGTACCTTTCAGTTCCTGGTCTGTGAATTTTGATTTTACTCTGTACCTGTCAGTACCTGGTATGTGAATGTTGATTTTACTCTGTACCTGTCAGTTCCTGGTATGTGAATGTTGATTTTACTCTGTACCTGTCAGTTCCTGGTATGTGAATGTTGATTTTACTCTGTACCTTTCAGTTCCTGGTCTGTGAATTTTGATTTTACTCTGTACCTGTCAGTACCTGGTATGTGAATGTTGATTTTACTCAGTACCTGACAGTTCCTGGTATGTGAATGTTGCTTTTACTCTGTACCTGTCAGTTCCTGGTATGTGAATGTTGATTTTTCTCTGTACCTGTCAGTTCCTGGTATGTGAATGTTGATTTTACTCTGTAACTGTCAATTCCTGATATGTGAATGTTGATTTTACTCTGTACCTTTCAGTTCCTGGTATGTGAATGTTGATTTTACTCTGTACCTGTCAGTTCCTGGTATATGAAGGTTGATTTTACTCTGTACCTTTCAGTTCCTGGTAAGTGAATGTTGATTTTACTCTGTACCTGTCAGTTCCTGGTATGTGAATGTTGATTTAACCCTGTACCTGTCAGTTCCTGGCATGTGAATGTTGATTTTACTCTGTACCTGTCAGTTCCTGGTATGTGAATGTTGATTTTACTCTGTACCTGTCAGTTCCTGGTCTGTGAATGTTGATTTTACTCTGTACCTGTCAGTTCCAGGTCTGTGAATGTTGATTTTACTCTGTATCTGTCAGTTCCTGGTATGTGAATGTTGATTTTACTCTGTACCTGTCAGTTCCTGGTCTGTGAATGTTGATTTTACTCTGTACCTGTCAGTTCCTGGTATGTGAATGTTGATTTTACTCTGTACCTTTCAGTTCCTGGTCTGTGAATTTTGATTTTACTCTGTACCTGTCAGTACCTGGTATGTGAATGTTGATTTTACTCTGTACCTGTCAGTTCCTGGTATGTGAATGTTGATTTTACTCTGTACCTGTCAGTTCCTGGTATGTGAATGTTGATTTTACTCTGTACCTTTCAGTTCCTGGTCTGTGAATTTTGATTTTACTCTGTACCTGTCAGTACCTGGTATGTGAATGTTGATTTTACTCAGTACCTGTCAGTTCCTGGTATGTGAATGTTGATTTTTCTCTGTACCTGTCAGTTCCTGGTATGTGAATGTTAATTTTACTCTGTACCTGTCAGTTCCTGGTCAGTGAATGTTGATTTTACTCTGTACCTGTCAGTTCCTGGTATGTGAATGTTGATTTTACTCTGTACCTGTCAGTTCCTGGTATGTGAATGTTGATTTTACTCGGGACCTGTCAGTTCCTGGTATATGATTGTTGATTTTACTCTGAACCTTTCAGTTCCTGCTATGTGAATGTTGATTGTACTCTGTAACTGTCAGTTCCTGATATGTGAATGTTGATTTTACTCTGTACCTGTCAGTTCCTGGGATGTGAATGTTGATTTTACTCTGTCCCTGCCAGTTCCTGGTATGTGAATGTTGATTTTACTCGGTACCTGTCAGTTCCTGGTATGTGAATGTTGATTTTACTCTGTACCTGTCAGTTCCTGGTATGTGAATGTTGATTTTACTCTGTAACTGTCAATTCCTGATATGTGAATGTTGATTTTACTCTGTACCTTTCAGTTCCTGGTATGTGAATGTTGATTTTACTCTGTACCTGTCAGTTCCTGGTATGTGAAGGTTGATTTTACTCTGTACCTTTCAGTTCCTGGTATGTGAATGTTGATTTTACTCTGTACCTGTCAGTTCCTGGTATGTGAATGTTGATTTTACTCTGTACCTGTCAGTTCCTGGTATATGAATGTTGATTTTACTCTGTACCTTTCAGTTCCTGCTATGTGAATGTTGATTTTACTCTGTACCTTTCAGTTCCTGGTATGTGAATGTTGATTTTACTCTGTCCCTGCCAGTTCCTGGTATGTGAATGTTGATTTTACTCTGTACCTTTCAGTTCCTGGTATGTGAATGTTGATTTTACTCTGTCCCTGCCAGTTCCTGGTATGTGAATGTTGATTTTACTCGGTACCTGTCAGTTCCTGGTATGTGAATGTTGATTTTACTCTGTACCTTTCAGTTCCTGGTATGTGAATGTTGATTTTACTCTGTACCTGTCAGTTCCTGGTATGTGAATGTTGATTTTACTCTGTACCTGTCAGTTCCTGGTATGTGAATGTTGATTTTACTCTGTACCTTTCAGTTCCTGGTATGTGAATGTTGATTTTACTCTGTCCCTGCCAGTTCCTGGTATGTGAATGTTGATTTTACTCTGTACCTGTCAGTTCCTGGTATGTGAATGTTGATTTTACTCTGTCCCTGCCAGTTCCTGGGATGTGAATGTTGATTTTACTCTGTACCTGTCAGTTCCTGGTCTGTGAATGTTGATTTTACTCTGTACCTGTCAGTTCCTGGTATGTGAATGTTGATTTTACTCTGTACCTTTCAGTTCCTGGTCTGTGAATGTTGATTTTACTCTGTACCTCTCAGTTCCTGGTATGTGAATGTTGATTTTACTCTGTACCTGTCAGTTCCTGGTATGTGAATGTTGATTTTACTCTGTACCTGTCAGCTCCTGGTCTGTTAATGTTGATTTTACTCTGCACCTTTCAGTTCCTGGTATGTGAATGTTGATTTTACTCTGTAACTTTCAGTTCCTGGTCTGTGAATTTTGATTTTACTCTGCACCTGTCAGTACCTGGTATGTGAATGTTGATTTTACTCTGTACCTGTCAGTTCCTGGTCTGTGAATGTTGATTTTACTCTGTACCTGTCAGTTCCTGGTATGTGAATGTTGATTTTACTCTGTACCTGTCAGTTCCTGGTATGTGAATGTTGATTTTACTCTGTACCTGTCAGTTCCTGGTATGTGAATGTTGATTTTACTCTGTATCTGTCAGTTCCTGGTATGTGAATGTTGATTTTACTATGTACCTGTCAGTTCCTGGTCTGTGAATGTTGATTTTACTATGTACCTGTCAGTTCCTGGTCTGTGAATGTTGATTTTACTCTGTACCTGTCAGTTCCTGGTATGTGAATGTTGATTTTACTCTGTACCTGTCAGTTCCTGGTATGTGAATGATGATTTTACTCTGTACCTTTCAGTTCCTGGTATGTGAATGTTGATTTTACTCTGTACCTGTCAGTTCCTGGTATGTGAATGTTGATTTTACTCTGTACCTTTCAGTTCCTGGTATGTGAATGTTGATTTTACTCTGTCCCTGCCAGTTCCTGGTATGTGAATGTTGATTTTACTCGGTACCTGTCAGTTCCTGGTATGTGAATGTTGATTTCACTCTGTACCTGTCAGTTCCTGGGATGTGAATGTTGATTTTACTCTGGAACTGTCAATTCCTGGTATGTGAATGTTGATTTTACTCTGTACCTTTCAGTTCCTGGTATGTGAATGTTGATTTTACTCTGTACCTGTCAGTTCCTGGTATGTGAATGTTGATTTTACTCTGTACCTGTCAGTTCCTGGTATGTGAATGTTGATTTTACTCTGTACCTGTCGGTTCCTGGTATGTGAATGTTGATTTTACACTGTACCTCTCAGTTCCTGGTATGTGAATGTTGATTTTACTCTGTACCTGTCAGTTCCTGGTATGTGAATGTTGATTTTACTCTGTACCTGTCAGTTCCTGGTCTGTTAATGTTGATTTTACTCTGCACCTTTCAGTTCCTGGTATGTGAATGTTGATTTTACTCTGTAACTTTCAGTTCCTGGTCTGTGAATTTTGATTTTACTCTGTACCTGTCAGTACCTGGTATGTGAATGTTGATTTTACTCTGTACCTGTCAGTTCCTGGTCTGTGAATGTTGATTTTACTCTGTACCTGTCAGTTCCTGGTCTGTGAATGCTGATTTTACTCTGCATCTGTCAGTTCCTGGTATGTGAATGTTGATTTTACTCTGTACCTTTCAGTTCCTGGTATGTGAATGTTGATTTTACTCTGTATCTGTCAGTTCCTGGTATGTGAATGTTAATTTTACTCTGTATCTGTCAGTTCCTGGTATGTGAATGTTGATTTTACTCTGTATCTGTCAGTTCCTGGTATGTGAATGTTGATTTTACTCTGTACCTTTCAGTTCCTGGTATGTGAATGTTGATTTTACTCTGTACCTGTCAGTTCCTGGTAGCTGAATGTTGATTTTACTCTGCACCTTTCAGTTCCTGGTATGTGAATGTTGATTTTACTCTGTATCGGTCAGTTCCTGGTCTGTGATGTTGATTTTACTCTGTACCTGTCAGTTCCTGGTATGTGAATGTTGATTTTACTCTGTACCTGTCAGTTCCTAGTATGTGAATGTTGATTTTACTCTGTACCTGTCAGTACCTTGTATGTGAATGTTGATTTTACTCTGTACCTGTCAGTTCCTGGTCTGTGAATGTTGATTTTACTCTGTACCTGTCAGTTCCTGGTATGTGAATGTTGATTCTACTCTGTATCTGTCAGTTCCTGGTATGTGAATGTTGATTTTACTATGTACCTGTCAGTTCCTGGTCTGTGAATGTTGATTTTACTCTGTACCTGTCAGTTCCTGGTCTGTGAATGTTGATTTTACTCTGTACCTGTCAGTTCCTGGTCTGTGAATGTTGATTTTACTCTGTATCTGTCAGTTCCTGGTTTGTGAATGTTGATTTTACTCTGTACCTGTCAGTTCCTGGTCTGTGAATGTTGATTTTACTCTGTACCTGTCAGTTCCTGGTATGTGAATGTTGATTTTACTCTGTACCTGTCTGTTCCTGGTATGTGAATGTTGATTTTACTCTGTACCTGTCAGTTCCTGGTCTGTGAATGTTGATTTTACTCTGTACCTGTCAGTTCCTGGTCTGTGAATGTTGATTTTACTCTGTACCTGTCAGTTCCTGGTATGTGAATGTTGATTTTACTCTGTACCTGTCAGTTCCTGGTCTGTGAATGTTGATTTTACTCTGTACCTGTCAGTTCCTGGGATGTGAATGTTGATTTTACTCTGTACCTTTCAGTTCCTGGTCTGTGAATGTTGATTTTACTCTGTACCTCTCAGTTCCTGGTATGTGAATGTTGATTTTACTCTGTACCTGTCAGTTCCTGGTATGTGAATGTTGATTTTACTCTGTACCTGTCAGTTCCTGGTCTGTTAATGTTGATTTTACTCTGCACCTTTCAGTTCCTCGTATGTGAATGTTGATTTTACTCTGTAACTTTCAGTTCCTGGTCTGTGAATTTTGATTATTCTCTGCACCTGTCAGTACCTGGTATGTGAATGTTGATTTTACTCTGTACCTGTCAGTTCCTGGTCTGTGAATGTTGATTTTACTCTGTACCTGTCAGTTCCTGGTATGTGAATGTTGATTTTACTCTGTACCTGTCAGTTCCTGGTATGTGAATGTTGATTTTACTCTGTACCTGTCAGTACCTGGTATGTGAATGTTGATTTTACTCTGTACCTGTCAGTTCCTGGTCTGTGAATGTTGATTTTACTCTGTACCTGTCAGTTCCTGGTATGTGAATGTTGATTTTACTCTGTACCTGTCAGTTCCTGGTATGTGAATGTTGATTTTACTCTGTACCTGTCAGTTCCTGGTATGTGAATGTTGATTTTACTCTGTACCTGTCGGTTCCTGGTATGTGAATGTTGATTTTACTCTGTACCTCTCAGTTCCTGGTATGTGAATGCTGATTTTACTCTGTACCTGTCAGTTCCTGGTATGTGAATGTTGATTTTACTCTGTACCTGTCAGTTCCTGGTCTGTTAATGTTGATTTTACTCTGCACCTTTCAGTTCCTGGTATGTGAATGTTGATTTTACTCTGTAACTTTCAGTTCCTAGTCTGTGAATTTTGATTTTACTCTGTACCTGTCAGTACCTGGTATGTGAATGTTGATTTTACTCTGTACCTGTCAGTTCCTGGTCTGTGAATGTTGATTTTACTCTGTACCTGTCAGTTCCTGGTATGTGAATGTTGATTTTACTCTGTACCTGTCAGTTCCTGGTATGTGAATGTTGATTTTACTCTGTACCTGTCAGTACCTGGTATGTGAATGTTGATTTTACTCTGTACCTGTCAGTTCTTGGTCTGTGAATGTTGATTTTACTCTGTACCTGTCAGTTCCTGGTCTGTGAATGGTGATTTTACTCTGTATCTGTCAGTTCCTGGTTTGTGAATGTTGATTTTACTCTGTACCTGTCAGTTCCTGGTCTGTGAATGTTGATTTTACTCTGCACCTGTCAGTTCCTGGTATGTGAATGTTGATTTTACTCTGTACCTGTCAGTTCCTGGTATGTGAATGTTGATTTTACTCTGTACCTGTCAGTTCCTGGTCTGTGAATGTTGATTTTACTCTGTACCTGTCAGTTCCTGGTCTGTGAATGTTGATTTTACTCTGTACCTGTCAGTTCCTGGTATGTGAATGTTGATTTTACTCTGTACCTGTCAGTTCCTGGTCTGTGAATGTTGATTTTACTCTGTACCTGTCAGTTCCTGGGATGTGAATGTTGATTTTACTCTGTACCTTTCAGTTCCTGGTCTGTGAATGTTGATTTTACTCTGTACCTCTCAGTTCCTGGTATGTGAATGTTGATTTTACTCTGTACCTGTCAGTTCCTGGTATGTGAATGTTGATTTTACTCTGTACCTGTCAGTTCCTGGTCTGTTAATGTTGATTTTACTCTGCACCTTTCAGTTCCTGGTATGTGAATGTTGATTTTACTCTGTAACTTTCAGTTCCTGGTCTGTGAATTTTGATTTTTCTCTGCACCTGTCAGTACCTGGTATGTGAATGTTGATTTTACTCTGTACCTGTCAGTTCCTGGTCTGTGAATGTTGATTTTACTCTGTACCTGTCAGTTCCTGGTATGTGAATGTTGATTTTACTCTGTACCTGTCAGTTCCTGGTATGTGAATGTTGATTTTACTCTGTACCTGTCAGTACCTGGTATGTGAATGTTGATTTTACTCTGTACCTGTCAGTTCCTGGTCTGTGAATGTTGATTTTACTCTGTACCTGTCAGTTCCTGGTATGTGAATGTTGATTTTACTCTGTACCTGTCAGTTCCTGGTATGTGAATGTTGATTTTACTCTGTACCTGTCAGTTCCTGGTATGTGAATGTTGATTTTACTCTGTACCTGTCGGTTCCTGGTATGTGAATGTTGATTTTACTCTGTACCTCTCAGTTCCTGGTATGTGAATGTTGATTTTACTCTGTACCTGTCAGTTCCTGGTATGTGAATGTTGATTTTACTCTGTACCTGTCAGTTCCTGGTCTGTTAATGTTGATTTTACTCTGCACCTTTCAGTTCCTGGTATGTGAATGTTGATTTTACTCTGTAACTTTCAGTTCCTGGTCTGTGAATTTTGATTTTACTCTGTACCTGTCAGTACCTGGTATGTGAATGTTGATTTTACTCTGTACCTGTCAGTTCCTGGTCTGTGAATGTTGATTTTACTCTGTACCTGTCAGTTCCTGGTATGTGAATGTTGATTTTACTCTGTACCTGTCAGTTCCTGGTATGTGAATGTTGATTTTACTCTGTACCTGTCAGTACCTGGTATGTGAATGTATATTTTACTCTGTACCTGTCAGTTCCTGGTCTGTGAATGTTGATTTTACTCTGTACCTGTCAGTTCCTGGTATGTGAATGTTGATTTTACTCTGTATCTGTCAGTTCCTGGTATGTGAATGTTGATTTTACTATGTACCTGTCAGTTCCTGGTCTGTGAATGTTGATTTTACTATGTACCTGTCAGTTCCTGGTCTGTGAATGTTGATTTTACTCTGTACCTGTCAGTTCCTGGTATGTGAATGTTGATTTTACTCTGTACCTGTCAGTTCCTGGTATGTGAATGATGATTTTACTCTGTACCTTTCAGTTCCTGGTATGTGAATGTTGGTTTTACTCTGTACCTGTCAGTTCCTGGTATGTGAATGTTGATTTTACTCTGTACCTTTCAGTTCCTGGTATGTGAATGTTGATTTTACTCTGTCCCTGCCAGTTCCTGGCATGTGAATGTTGATTTTACTCGGTACCTGTCAGTTCCTGGTATGTGAATGTTGATTTTACTCTGTACCTGTCAGTTCCTGGTCTGTGAATGTTGATTTTACTCTGTATCTGTCAGTTCCTGGTTTGTGAATGTTGATTTTACTCTGTACCTGTCAGTTCCTGGTCTGTGAATGTTGATTTTACTCTGCACCTGTCAGTTCCTGGTATGTGAATGTTGATTTTACTCTGTACCTGTCAGTTCCTGGTATGTGAATGATGATTTTACTCTGTACCTTTCAGTTCCTGGTATGTGAATGTTGGTTTTACTCTGTACCTGTCAGTTCCTGGTATGTGAATGTTGATTTTACTCTGTACCTTTCAGTTCCTGGTATGTGAATGTTGATTTTACTCTGTCCCTGCCAGTTCCTGGCATGTGAATGTTGATTTTACTCGGGACCTGTCAGTTCCTGGTATGTGAATGTTGATTTTACTCTGTACCTGTCAGTTCCTGGTCTGTGAATGTTGATTTTACTCTGTATCTGTCAGTTCCTGGTTTGTGAATGTTGATTTTACTCTGTACCTGTCAGTTCCTGGTCTGTGAATGTTGATTTTACTCTGCACCTGTCAGTTCCTGGTGTGTGAATGTTGATTTTACTCTGTACCTGTCAGTTCCTGGTATGTGAATGTTGATTTTACTCTGCACCTGTCAGTTCCTGGTCTGTGAATGTTGATTTTACTCTGTACCTGTCAGTTCCTGGTCTGTGAATGTTGATTTTACTCTGTACCTGTCAGTTCCCGGTATGTGAATGTTGATTTTACTCTGTACCTGTCAGTTCCTGGTCTGTGAATGTTGATTTTACTCTGTACCTGTCAGTTCCTGGGATGTGAATGTTGATTTTACTCTGTACCTTTCAGTTCCTGGTCTGTGAATGTTGATTTTACTCTGTACCTCTCAGTTCCTGGTATGTGAATGTTGATTTTACTCTGTACCTGTCAGTTCCTGGTATGTGAATGTTGATTTTACTCTGTACCTGTCAGTTCCTGGTCTGTTAATGTTGATTTTACTCTGCACCTTTCAGTTCCTGGTATGTGAATGTTGATTTTACTCTGTAACTTTCAGTTCCTGGTCTGTGAATTTTGATTTTTCTCTGCACCTGTCAGTACCTGGTATGTGAATGTTGATTTTACTCTGTACCTGTCAGTTCCTGGTCTGTGAATGTGATTTTACTCTGTACCTGTCAGTTCCTGGTATGTGAATGTTGATTTTACTCTGTACCTGTCAGTTCCTGGTATGTGAATGTTGATTTTACTCTGTACCTGTCAGTACCTGGTATGTGAATGTTGATTTTACTCTGTACCTGTCAGTTCCTGGTCTGTGAATGTTGATTTTACTCTGTACCTGTCAGTTCCTGGTATGTGAATGTTGATTTTACTCTGTACCTGTCAGTTCCTGGTATGTGAATGTTGATTTTACTCTGTACCTGTCGGTTCCTGGTATGTGAATGTTGATTTTACTCTGTACCTGTCGGTTCCTGGTATGTGAATGTTGATTTTACTCTGTACCTCTCAGTTCCTGGTATGTGAATGTTGATTTTACTCTGTACCTGTCAGTTCCTGGTATGTGAATGTTGATTTTACTCTGTACCTGTCAGTTCCTGGTCTGTTAATGTTGATTTTACTCTGCACCTTTCAGTTCCTGGTATGTGAATGTTGATTTTACTCTGTAACTTTCAGTTCCTGGTCTGTGAATTTTGATTTTACTCTGTACCTGTCAGTACCTGGTATGTGAATGTTGATTTTACTCTGTACCTGTCAGTTCCTGGTCTGTGAATGTTGATTTTACTCTGTACCTGTCAGTTCCTGGTATGTGAATGTTGATTTTACTCTGTACCTGTCAGTTCCTGGTATGTGAATGTTGATTTTACTCTGTACCTGTCAGTACCTGGTATGTGAATGTTGATTTTACTCTGTACCTGTCAGTTCCTGGTCTGTGAATGTTGATTTTACTCTGTACCTGTCAGTTCCTGGTATGTGAATGTTGATTTTACTCTGTATCTGTCAGTTCCTGGTATGTGAATGTTGATTTTACTATGTACCTGTCAGTTCCTGGTCTGTGAATGTTGATTTTACTATGTACCTGTCAGTTCCTGGTCTGTGAATGTTGATTTTACTCTGTACCTGTCAGTTCCTGGTATGTGAATGTTGATTTTACTCTGTACCTGTCAGTTCCTGGTATGTGAATGATGATTTTACTCTGTACCTTTCAGTTCCTGGTATGTGAATGTTGATTTTACTCTGTACCTGTCAGTTCCTGGTATGTGAATGTTGATTTTACTCTGTACCTTTCAGTTCCTGGTATGTGAATGTTGATTTTACTCTGTCCCTGCCAGTTCCTGGTATGTGAATGTTGATTTTACTCGGTACCTGTCAGTTCCTGGTATGTGAATGTTGATTTCACTCTGTACCTGTCAGTTCCTGGGATGTGAATGTTGATTTAACTCTGTAACTGTCAATTCCTGGTATGTGAATGTTGATTTTACTCTGTACCTTTCAGTTCCTGGTATGTGAATGTTGATTTTACTCTGTACCTGTCAGTTCCTGGTATGTGAATGTTGATTTTACTCTGTACCTGTCGGTTCCTGGTATGTGAATGTTGATTTTACTCTGTACCTGTCGGTTCCTGGTATGTGAATGTTGATTTTACTCTGTACCTGTCAGTTCCTGGTATGTGAATGTTGATTTTACTCTGTACCTGTCAGTTCCTGGTATGTGTATGTTGATTTTACTCTGTACCTTTCAGTTCATGGTATGTGAATGTTGATTTTACTTTGTATCTGTCAGTTCCTGGTATGTGAATGTTGATTTTACTCTGTACCTGTCAGTTCCTGGTATGTGAATGTTGATTTTACTCTGTACCTGTCAGTTCCTGGTATGTGAATGTTGATTTTACTCTGTACCTGTCAGTTCCTGGTATTTGAATGTTGATTTTACTCTGTACCTGTCAGTTCCTGGTATGTGAATGTTGATTTTACTCTGTACCTGTCAGTTCCTGGTATGTGAATGTTGATTTTACTCTGTACCTGTCAGTTCCTGGTATGTGAATGTTGATTTTGCTCTGTACCTGTCAGTTCCTGGTATGTGAATGTTGATTTTACTCTGTACCTGTCAGTTCCTGGTATGTGAATGTTGATTTTACTCTGTATCTGTCAGTTCCTGGTATGTGAATGTTGATTGTACTCTGTACCTGTCAGTTCCTGGTATGTGAATGTTGATTTTACTCTGTACCTGTCAGTTCCTGGTATGTGAAGGTTGATTTTACTCTGTGTCTGTCAGTTCCTGGTATGTGAATGTTGATTTTACACTGTACCTGTTAGTTCCTGGTATGTGAAGGTTGATTTTACTCTGTATCTGTCAGTTCCTGGTATGTGAATGTTGATTTTACTCTGTACCTGCCAGTTCCTGGTATGTGAACGTTGATTTTACTCTGTTCCTGTCAGTTTCTGGGATGTGAATGCTGATTTTACCCTGTACCTGTCAGTTCCTGGCATGTGAAGGTTGATTTTACTCTGTCCCTGTCATTTTCTGGGATGTGAATGTTGATTTTACTCTGTACCTGTCAGTTTCTGGGATGTGAATGTTGATCTTACTCTGTACCTGTCAGTTCCTGGTCTGTAAATGTTGATTTTACTCTGTACCTGTCAGTTCCTGGTATGTGAATGTTGATTTTACTCTTTACCTGTCAGTTGCTGGTATGTGAATGTTGATTTTACTCTGTATCTGTCAGTTTCTGGTATGTGAATGTTGATTTTACTCTATACCTTTCAGTTCCTGGTATGTGAATGTTGATTTTACTCTGTACCTGTCAGTTCCTGGTATGTGAATGTTGATTTTACTCTGTACCTGTCAGTTCCTGGTATGTGAATGTTGATTTTACTCTGTACCTGTCAGTTCCTGGTCCGTGAATGTTTATTTTACTCTGTACCTGTCAGTTCCTGGTCTGTGAATGTTGATTTTACTCTGTACCTGTCAGTTCCTGGCATGTGAATGTTGATTTTCCTCTATACCTTTCTGTTCCTGGAGTGTGAATTTTGATTTTACTCTGTACCTGTCAGTTCCTGGTATGTGAGTGTTGATTTTACTCTGTACCTGTCAGTTCCTGGTATGTGAAGGTTGATTTTATTCTGTATCTGTCAGTTCCTGGCATGTGAATGTTGATTTTACTCTATACCTGTCATTCCTGGTATGTGAATGTTGATTTTACTCTGTACCTTTCAGTTCCTGGTATGTGAATGTTGATTTTACTCTGTACCTGTCAGTTCCTGGTATGTGAATGTTGATTTTACTCTGTACCTGTCAATTTCTGGTCTGTGAATGTTGATTTTACTCTGTACCTGTCAGTTCCTGGTATGTGAATGTTGATTTTACTCTGTACCTGTCAGTTCCTGGTATGTGAATGTTGATTTTACTCTGTACCTGTCAGTTCCTGGTATGTGAATGTTGATTTTACTCTGTACCTTTCAGTTCCTGGTATGTGAATGTTGATTTTACTCTGTACCTGTCAGTTCCTGGTATGTGAATGTTGCTTTTACTCTGTACCTTTCAGTTCCTGGCATGTGACTGTTGATTTTACTCTATACCTGTCAGTTCCTGGTATGTGAATGTTGATTTTACTCTGTACCTGTCAGTTCCTGGTATGTGAATGTTGATTTTACTCTGTACCTGTCAGTTCCTGGTCTGTGAATGTTGATTTTACTCTGTACCTGTCAGTTCCTGGTATGTGAATGTTGATTTTACTCTGTACCTGTCAGTTCCTGGTATGTGAATGTTGATTTTACTCTGTACCTGTCAGTTCCTGGTATGTGAATGTTGATTTTACTATGTACCTGTCAGTTCCTGGTATGTGAATGTTGATTTTACTCTGTACCTGTCAGTTCCTGGTATGTGAATGTTGATTTTACTCTGTACCTGTCAGTTTCTGGGATGTGAATGTTGATTTTACTCTGTACCTGTCAGTTCCTGGTATGTGAATGTTGATTTTACTCTGTACCTGTCAGTTCCTGGTATGTGAATGTTGATTTTACTCTGTACCTGTCAGTTCCTGGTCTGTAAATGTTGATTTTACTCTGTACCTGTCAGTTCCTGGTATGTGAATGTTGATTTTACTCTGGACCTGTCAGTTCCTGGTATGTGAATGTTGATTTTCCTCTGTATCTGTCAGTTTCTGGTATGTGAATGTTGATTTTACTCTATACCTTTCAGTTCCTGGTATGTGAATGTTGATTTTACTCTGTACCTGTCAGTTCCTGGTATGTGAATGTTGATTTTACTCTGTACCTGTCAATTCCTGGTATGTGAATGTTGATTTTACTCTGAACCTGTCAGTTCCTGGTCTGTGAATGTTGATTTTACTCTGTACCTGTCAGTTCCTGTTACGTAAATGTTGATTTTACTCTGTACCTGTCAGTTCCTGGCATGTGAATGTTGATTTTACTCTATACCTGTCAGTTCCTGGTATGTGAATGTTGATTTTACTCTGTACCTTTCAGTTCCTGGTATGTGAATGTTGATTTTACTCTGTACCTGTCAGTTCCTGGTATGTGAATGTTGATTTTACTCTGTACCTGACAATTTCTGGTCTGTGAATGTTGATTTTACTCTGTACCTGTCAGTTCCTGGTATGTGAATGTTGATTTTACTCTGTACCTGTCAGTTCCTGGTATGTGAATGTTGATTTTACTCTGTACCTGTCAGTTCCTGGTATGTGAATGTTGATTTTACTCTGTACCTTTCAGTTCCTGGTATGTGAATGTTGATTTTACTCTGTACCTGTCAGTTCCTGGTATGTGAATGTTGATTTTACTCTGTACCTTTCAGTTCCTGGCATGTGACTGTTGATTTTACTCTATACCTGTCAGTTCCTGGTATGTGAATGTTGATTTTACTCTGTACCTGTCAGTTCCTGGTATGTGAATGTTGATTTTACTCTGTACCTGTCAGTTCCTGGTATGTGAATGTTGATTTTACTCTGTACCTGTCAGTTCCTGGTATGTGAATGTTGATTTTACTATGTACCTGTCAGTTCCTGGTATGTGAATGTTGATTTTACTCTGTACCTGTCAGTTCCTGGTATGTGAATGTTGATTTTACTCTGTACCTGTCAGTTTCTGGGATGTGAATGTTGATTTTACTCTGTACCTGTCAGTTCCTGGTATGTGAATGTTGATTTTACTCTGTACCTGTCAGTTCCTGGTATGTGAATGTTGATTTTACTCTGTACCTTTCAGTTCCTGGCATGTGACTGTTGATTTTACTCTATACCTGTCAGTTCCTGGTATGTGAATGTTGATTTTACTCTGTACCTGTCAGTTCCTGGTATGTGAATGTTGATTTTACTCTGTACCTGTCAGTTCCTGGTATGTGAATGTTGATTTTACTCTGTACCTGTCAGTTCCTGGTATGTGAATGTTGATTTTACTATGTACCTGTCAGTTCCTGGTATGTGAATGTTGATTTTACTCTGTACCTGTCAGTTCCTGGTATGTGAATGTTGATTTTACTCTGTACCTGTCAGTTTCTGGGATGTGAATGTTGATTTTACTCTGTACCTGTCAGTTCCTGGTATGTGAATGTTGATTTTACTCTGTACCTGTCAGTTCCTGGTATGTGAATGTTGATTTTACTCTGTACCTGTCAGTTCCCGGTCTGTAAATGTTGATTTTACTCTGTACCTGTCAGTTCCTGGTATGTGAATGTTGATTTTACTCTGGACCTGTCAGTTCCTGGTATGTGAATGTTGATTTTCCTCTGTATCTGTCAGTTTCTGGTATGTGAATGTTGATTTTACTCTATACCTTTCAGTTCCTGGTATGTGAATGTTGATTTTACTCTGTACCTGTCAGTTCCTGGTATGTGAATGTTGATTTTACTCTGTACCTGTCAATTCCTGGCATGTGAATGTTGATTTTACTCTGAACCTGTCAGTTCCTGGTCTGTGAATGTTTATTTTACTCTGTACCTGTCAGTTCCTTGTCTGTGAATGTTGATTTTACTCTGTACCTGTCAGTTCCTGGTCAGTGAATGTTGATTTTACTCTATACCTTTCTGTTCCTGGAGTGTGAATTTTGATTTTACTCTGTACCTGTCAGTTCCTGGTATGTGAGTGTTGATTTTACTCTGTACCTGTCAGTTCCTGTTAAGTAAATGTTGATTTTACTCTGTACCTGTCAGTTCCTGGCATGTGAATGTTGATTTTACTCTATACCTGTTCGTTCCTGGTATGTGAATGTTGATTTTACTCTGTACCTGTCAGTTCCTGGTATGTGAATGTTGATTTTACTCTATACCTGTCAGTTCCTGGTATGTGAATGTTGATTTTACTCTGTACCTTTCAGTTCCTGGTATGTGAATGTTGATTTTACTCTGTACCTGTCAGTTCCTGGTATGTGAATGTTGATTTTACTCTGTACCTTTCAGTTCCTGGCATGTGACTGTTGATTTTACTCTATACCTGTCAGTTCCTGGTATGTGAATGTTGATTTTACTCTGTACCTGTCAGTTCCTGGTATGTGAATGTTGATTTTACTCTGTACCTGTCAGTTCCTGGTATGTGAATGTTGATTTTACTCTGTACCTGTCAATTTCTGGTCTGTGAATGTTGATTTTACTCTGTACCTGTCAGTTCCTGGTATGTGAATGTTGATTTTACTCTGTACCTGTCAGTTCCTGGTATGTGAATGTTGATTTTACTCTGTACCTGTCAGTTCCTGGTATGTGAATGTTGATTTTACTCTGTACCTGTCAGTTCCTGGTATGTGAATGTTGATTTTACTATGTACCTGTCAGTTCCTGGTATGTGAATGTTGATTTTACTCTGTACCTGTCAGTTCCTGGTATGTGAATGTTGATTTTACTCTGTACCTGTCAGTTTCTGGGATGTGAATGTTGATTTTACTCTGTACCTGTCAGTTCCTGGTATGTGAATGTTGATTTTACTCTGTACCTGTCAGTTCCTGGTATGTGAATGTTGATTTTACTCTGTACCTGTCAGTTCCTGGTCTGTAAATGTTGATTTTACTCTGTACCTGTCAGTTCCTGGTATGTGAATGTTGATTTTACTCTGGACCTGTCAGTTCCTGGTATGTGAATGTTGATTTTCCTCTGTATCTGTCAGTTTCTGGTATGTGAATGTTGATTTTACTCTATACCTTTCAGTTCCTGGTATGTGAATGTTGATTTTACTCTGTACCTGTCAGTTCCTGGTATGTGAATGTTGATTTTACTCTGTACCTGTCAATTCCTGGCATGTGAATGTTGATTTTACTCTGAACCTGTCAGTTCCTGGTCTGTGAATGTTTATTTTACTCTGTACCTGTCAGTTCCTGGTCTGTGAATGTTGATTTTACTCTGTACCTGTCAGTTCCTGGTCAGTGAATGTTGATTTTACTCTATACCTTTCTGTTCCTGGAGTGTGAATTTTGATTTTACTCTGTACCTGTCAGTTCCTGGTATGTGAGTGTTGATTTTACTCTGTACCTGTCAGTTCCTGTTACGTAAATGTTGATTTTACTCTGTACCTGTCAGTTCCTGGCATGTGAATGTTGATTTTACTCTATACCTGTCAGTTCCTGGTATGTGAATGTTGATTTTACTCTGTACCTGTCAGTTCCTGTTATGTGAATGTTGATTTTACTCTGTACCTGTCAGTTCCTGGTATGTGAATGTTGATTTTACTCTGTACCGGTCAATTTCTGGTCTGTGAATGTTGATTTTACTCTGTACCTGTCAGTTCCTGGTATGTGAATGTTGATTTTACTCTGTACCTGTCAGTTCCTGGTATGTGAATGTCGATTTTACTCTGTACCTGTCAGTTCCTGGTATGTGAATGTTGATTTTACTCTGTACCTGTCAGTTCCTGGTATGTGAATGTTGATTTTACTCTGTACCTTTCAGTTCCTGGTATGTGAATGTTGATTTTACTCTGTACTTGTCAGTTCCTGGTATGTGAATGTTGATTTTACTCTGTACCTTTCAGTTCCTGGCATGTGAATGTTGATTTTACTCTGTACCTGTCAGTTCCTGGTATGTGAATGTTGATTTTACTCTGTACCTGTCAGTTCCTGGTATGTGAATGTTGATTTTACTCTATACCTGTCAGTTCCTGGTATGTGAATGTTGATTTTACTCTGTACCTGTCAGTTCCTGGTATGTGAATGTTGATTTTACTCTGTACCTGTCAGTTCCTGGTATGTGAATGTTGATTTTACTCTGTACCTTTCAGTTCCTGGTATGTGAATGTTGATTTTACTCTGTACCTGTCAGTTCCTGGTATGTGAATGTTGATTTTACTCAGTACCTTTCAGTTCCTGGTATGTGAATGTTGATTTTACTCTGTCCCTGCCAGTTCCTGGTATGTGAATGTTGATTTTACTCAGCACCTGTCAGTTCCTGGTATGTGAATGTTGATTTTACTCTGTACCTGTCAGTTCCTGGTATGTGAATGTTGATTTTACTCTGTACCTGTCAGTTCCTGGTATGTGAATGTTGATTTTACTCTGTATCTGTCAGTTCCTGGTCAGTGAATGTTGATTTTACTCTATACCTTTCTGTTCCTGGAGTGTGAATGTTGATTTTACTCTGTACCTGTCAGTTCCTGGTATGTGAATGTTGATTTTACTCTGTACCTGTCAGTTCCTGGTATGTGAATGTTGATTTTACTCTGTATCTGTCAGTTCCTGGTCAGTGAATGTTGATTTTACTCTATACCTTTCTGTTCCTGGAGTGTGAATGTTGATTTTACTCTGTACCTGTCAGTTCCTGGTATGTGAGTGTTGATTTTACTCTGTACCTGTCAGTTCCTGGTATGTGAGTGTTGATTTTACTCTGTACCTGTCAGTTCCTGGTCTGTGAATGTTGATTTTACTCTGTACCTGTCAGTTCCTGGCATGTGAATGTTGCTTTTACTCTATACCTGTCAGTTCCTGGTATGTGAATGTTGATTTTACTCTGTACCTGTCAATGTCTGGTCTGTGAATGTTGATTTTACTCTGTACCTGTCAGTTCCTGGTATGTGAATGTTGATTTTACTCTGTACCTGTCAGTTCCTGGTATGTGAATGTTGATTTTACTCTGTACCTGTCAGTTCCTGGTATGTGAATGTTGAATTTACTCTGTACCTGTCAGTTCCTGGTATGTGAATGTTGATTTTACTCTGTCGTTTCAGTTCCTGGTATGTGAATGTTGATTTTACTCTGTCCCTGCCAGTTCCTGGTATGTGAATGTTGATTTTACTCGGCACCTGTCAGTTCCTGGTATGTGAATGTTGATTTTACTCTGTACCTGTCAGTTCCTGGGATGTGAATGTTGATTTTACTCTGTACCTGTCAGTTCCTGGTATGTGAATGTTGATTTTACTCTGTACCTTTCAGTTCCTGGTATGTGAATGTTGATTTTACTCTGTACCTGTCAGTTCCTGGAATGTGAAGGTTGATTTTACTCTGTACCTGTCAGTTCCTGGTATGTGAATGTTGATTTTACTATGTACCTGTCAGTTCCTGGTATGTGAATGTTGATTTTACTCTGTACCTGTCAGTTCCTGGTATGTGAATGTTGATTTTACTCTGTACCTGTCAGTTCCTGGTATGTGAATGTTGATTTTACTCTGTCCCTGCCAGTTCCTGGTATGTGAATGTTGATTTTACTCAGCACCTGTCAGTTCCTGGTATGTGAATGTTGATTTTACTCTGTACCTGTCAGTTCCTGGTATGTGAATGTTGATTTTACTCTGTACCTGTCAGTTCCTGGTATGTGAATGTTGATTTTACTCTGTATCTGTCAGTTCCTGGTCAGTGAATGTTGATTTTACTCTATACCTTTCTGTTCCTGGAGTGTGAATGTTGATTTTACTCTGTACCTGTCAGTTCCTGGTATGTGAATGTTGATTTTACTCTGTACCTGTCAGTTCCTGGTATGTGAATGTTGATTTTACTCTGTATCTGTCAGTTCCTGGTCAGTGAATGTTGATTTTACTCTATACCTTTCTGTTCCTGGAGTGTGAATGTTGATTTTACTCTGTACCTGTCAGTTCCTGGCATGTGAATGTTGCTTTTACTCTATACCTGTCAGTTCCTGGTATGTGAATGTTGATTTTACTCTGTACCTGTCAATGTCTGGTCTGTGAATGTTGATTTTACTCTGTACCTGTCAGTTCCTGGTATGTGAATGTTGATTTTACTCTGTACCTGTCAGTTCCTGGTATGTGAATGTTGATTTTACTCTGTACCTGTCAGTTCCTGGTATGTGAATGTTGAATTTACTCTGTACCCGTCAGTTCCTGGTATGTGAATGTTGATTTTACTCTGTCGTTTCAGTTCCTGGTATGTGAATGTTGATTTTACTCTGTCCCTGCCAGTTCCTGGTATGTGAATGTTGATTTTACTCGGCACCTGTCAGTTCCTGGTATGTGAATGTTGATTTTACTCTGTACCTGTCAGTTCCTGGGATGTGAATGTTGATTTTACTCTGTACCTGTCAGTTCCTGGTATGTGAATGTTGATTTTACTCTGTACCTTTCAGTTCCTGGTATGTGAATGTTGATTTTACTCTGTACCTGTCAGTTCCTGGAATGTGAAGGTTGATTTTACTCTGTACCTGTCAGTTCCTGGTATGTGAATGTTGATTTTACTATGTACCTGTCAGTTCCTGGTATGTGAATGTTGATTTTACTCTGTACCTGTCAGTTCCTGGTATGTGAATGTTGATTTTACTCTGTACCTGTCAGTTCCTGGTATGTGAATGTTGATTTTACTCTGTACCTGTCAGTTCCTGGTATGTGAATGTTGATTTTACTCAGCACCTGTCAGTTCCTGGTATGTGAATGTTGATTTTACTCTGTACCTGTCAGTTCCTGGTATGTGAATGTTGATTTTACTCTGTACCTGTCAGTTCCTGGTATGTGAATGTTGATTTTACTCTGTATCTGTCAGTTCCTGGTCAGTGAATGTTGATTTTACTCTATACCTTTCTGTTCCTGGAGTGTGAATGTTGATTTTACTCTGTACCTGTCAGTTCCTGGTATGTGAATGTTGATTTTACTCTGTACCTGTCAGTTCCTGGTATGTGAATGTTGATTTTACTCTGTATCTGTCAGTTCCTGGTCAGTGAATGTTGATTTTACTCTATACCTTTCTGTTCCTGGAGTGTGAATGTTGATTTTACTCTGTACCTGTCAGTTCCTGGTATGTGAGTGTTGATTTTACTCTGTACCTGTCAGTTCCTGGTATGTGAGTGTTGATTTTACTCTGTACCTGTCAGTTCCTGGTCTGTGAATGTTGATTTTACTCTGTACCTGTCAGTTCCTGGCATGTGAATGTTGCTTTTACTCTATACCTGTCAGTTCCTGGTATGTGAATGTTGATTTTACTCTGTACCTGTCAATGTCTGGTCTGTGAATGTTGATTTTACTCTGTACCTGTCAGTTCCTGGTATGTGAATGTTGATTTTACTCTGTACCTGTCAGTTCCTGGTAT
This sequence comes from Heterodontus francisci, assembly GCF_036365525.1. Classification (NCBI taxonomy): domain Eukaryota; kingdom Metazoa; phylum Chordata; class Chondrichthyes; order Heterodontiformes; family Heterodontidae; genus Heterodontus; species Heterodontus francisci. The sequence goes on from NC_090415.1 coordinate 18,463,939, forward strand.
GTGAATGTTGATTTTACTCTGTACCTGTCAGTTCCTGGTATGTGAATGTTGAATTTACTCTGTACCTGTCAGTTCCTGGTATGTGAATGTTGATTTTACTCTGTCGTTTCAGTTCCTGGTATGTGAATGTTGATTTTACTCTGTCCCTGCCAGTTCCTGGTATGTGAATGTTGATTTTACTCGGCACCTGTCAGTTCCTGGTATGTGAATGTTGATTTTACTCTGTACCTGTCAGTTCCTGGGATGTGAATGTTGATTTTACTCTGTACCTGTCAGTTCCTGGTATGTGAATGTTGATTTTACTCTGTACCTTTCAGTTCCTGGTATGTGAATGTTGATTTTACTCTGTACCTGTCAGTTCCTGGAATGTGAAGGTTGATTTTACTCTGTACCTGTCAGTTCCTGGTATGTGAATGTTGATTTTACTATGTACCTGTCAGTTCCTGGTATGTGAATGTTGATTTTACTCTGTACCTGTCAGTTCCTGGTATGTGAATGTTGATTTTACTCTGTACCTGTCAGTTCCTGGTCTGTGAATGTTGATTTTACTCTGTACCTTTCAGTTCCTGGTATGTGAATGTTGATTCTACTCTGTATCTGTCAGTTCCTGGTATGTGAATGTTGATTTTACTATGTACCTGTCAGTTCCTGGTATGTGAAGGTTGATTTTACTCTGTACCTGTCAGTTCCTGGTATGTGAATGTTGATTTTACTCTGTACCTGTCAGTTCCTGGTATGTGAATGTAGATTTTACTCTGTACCTGTCAGTTCCTGGTATGTGAATGTTGATTTTACTCTGTACCTGTCAGTTCCTGGTATGTGAAGGTTGATTTTACTCTGTACCTGTCAGTTCCTGGTATGTGAATGTTGATTTTACTCTGTACCTGTCAGTTCCTGGTATGTGAATGTTGATTTTACTCTGTACCTGTCAGTTCCTGGTATGTGAATGTTGATTTTACTCTGTACCTGTCAGTTCCTGGTATGTGAATGTTGATTTTACTCTGTACCTGTCAGTTCCTGGTATGTGAAGGTTGATTTTACTCTGTGTCTGTCAGTTCCTGGTATGTGAATGTTGATTTTACTCTGTACCTGTCAGTTCCGGGTATGTGAAGGTTGATTTTACTCTGTATCTATCAGTTTCTGGGATGTGAATGTTGATTTTACTCTGTACCTGTCAGTTCCTGGTATGTGAATGTTGATTTTACTCTGTACCTGTCAGTTCCTGGTATGTGAATGTTGATTTTACTCTGTATCTGTCAGTTCCTGGTCAGTGAATGTTGATTTTACTCTATACCTTTCTGTTCCTGGAGTGTGAATGTTGATTTTACTCTGTACCTGTCAGTTCCTGGTATGTGAGTGTTGATTTTACTCTGTACCTGTCAGTTCCTGGCATGTGAGTGTTGATTTTACTCTGTACCTGTCAGTTCCTGGTCTGTGAATGTTGATTTTACTCTGTACCTGTCAGTTCCTGGCATGTGAATGTTGCTTTTACTCTATACCTGTCAGTTCCTGGTATGTGAATGTTGATTTTACTCTGTACCTGTCAATGTCTGGTCTGTGAATGTTGATTTTACTCTGTACCTGTCAGTTCCTGGTATGTGAATGTTGATTTTACTCTGTACCTGTCAGTTCCTGGTATGTGAATGTTGATTTTACTCTGTACCTGTCAGTTCCTGGTATGTGAATGTTGAATTTACTCTGTACCTGTCAGTTCCTGGTATGTGAATGTTGATTTTACTCTGTCGTTTCAGTTCCTGGTATGTGAATGTTGATTTTACTCTGTCCCTGCCAGTTCCTGGTATGTGAATGTTGATTTTACTCGGCACCTGTCAGTTCCTGGTATGTGAATGTTGATTTTACTCTGTACCTGTCAGTTCCTGGGATGTGAATGTTGATTTTACTCTGTACCTGTCAGTTCCTGGTATGTGAATGTTGATTTTACTCTGTACCTTTCAGTTCCTGGTATGTGAATGTTGATTTTACTCTGTACCTGTCAGTTCCTGGAATGTGAAGGTTGATTTTACTCTGTACCTGTCAGTTCCTGGTATGTGAATGTTGATTTTACTATGTACCTGTCAGTTCCTGGTATGTGAATGTTGATTTTACTCTGTACCTGTCAGTTCCTGGTATGTGAATGTTGATTTTACTCTGTACCTGTCAGTTCCTGGTATGTGAATGTTGATTTTACTCTGTCCCTGCCAGTTCCTGGTATGTGAATGTTGATTTTACTCAGCACCTGTCAGTTCCTGGTATGTGAATGTTGATTTTACTCTGTACCTGTCAGTTCCTGGTATGTGAATGTTGATTTTACTCTGTACCTGTCAGTTCCTGGTATGTGAATGTTGATTTTACTCTGTATCTGTCAGTTCCTGGTCAGTGAATGTTGATTTTACTCTATACCTTTCTGTTCCTGGAGTGTGAATGTTGATTTTACTCTGTACCTGTCAGTTCCTGGTATGTGAATGTTGATTTTACTCTGTACCTGTCAGTTCCTGGTATGTGAATGTTGATTTTACTCTGTATCTGTCAGTTCCTGGTCAGTGAATGTTGATTTTACTCTATACCTTTCTGTTCCTGGAGTGTGAATGTTGATTTTACTCTGTACCTGTCAGTTCCTGGTATGTGAGTGTTGATTTTACTCTGTACCTGTCAGTTCCTGGTATGTGAGTGTTGATTTTACTCTGTACCTGTCAGTTCCTGGTCTGTGAATGTTGATTTTACTCTGTACCTGTCAGTTCCTGGCATGTGAATGTTGCTTTTACTCTATACCTGTCAGTTCCTGGTATGTGAATGTTGATTTTACTCTGTACCTGTCAATGTCTGGTCTGTGAATGTTGATTTTACTCTGTACCTGTCAGTTCCTGGTATGTGAATGTTGATTTTACTCTGTACCTGTCAGTTCCTGGTATGTGAATGTTGATTTTACTCTGTACCTGTCAGTTCCTGGTATGTGAATGTTGAATTTACTCTGTACCTGTCAGTTCCTGGTATGTGAATGTTGATTTTACTCTGTCGTTTCAGTTCCTGGTATGTGAATGTTGATTTTACTCTGTCCCTGCCAGTTCCTGGTATGTGAATGTTGATTTTACTCGGCACCTGTCAGTTCCTGGTATGTGAATGTTGATTTTACTCTGTACCTGTCAGTTCCTGGGATGTGAATGTTGATTTTACTCTGTACCTGTCAGTTCCTGGTATGTGAATGTTGATTTTACTCTGTACCTTTCAGTTCCTGGTATGTGAATGTTGATTTTACTCTGTACCTGTCAGTTCCTGGAATGTGAAGGTTGATTTTACTCTGTACCTGTCAGTTCCTGGTATGTGAATGTTGATTTTACTATGTACCTGTCAGTTCCTGGTATGTGAATGTTGATTTTACTCTGTACCTGTCAGTTCCTGGTATGTGAATGTTGATTTTACTCTGTACCTGTCAGTTTCTGGTCTGTGAATGTTGATTTTACTCTGTACCTTTCAGTTCCTGGTATGTGAATGTTGATTCTACTCTGTATCTGTCAGTTCCTGGTATGTGAATGTTGATTTTACTCTGTACCTGTCAGTTCCTGGTATGTGAAGGTTGATTTTACTCTGTACCTGTCAGTTCCTGGTATGTGAATGTTGATTTTACTCTGTACCTGTCAGTTCCTGGTATGTGAATGTAGATTTTACTCTGTACCTGTCAGTTCCTGGTATGTGAATGTTGATTTTACTCTGTACCTGTCAGTTCCTGGTATGTGAATGTTGATTTTACTCTGTACCTGTCAGTTCCTGGTATGTGAATGTTGATTTTACTCTGTACCTGTCAGTTCCTGGTATGTGAATGTTGATTTTACTCTGTACCTGTCAGTTCCTGGTATGTGAATGTTGATTTTACTCTGTACCTGTCAGTTCCTGGTATGTGAATGTTGATTTTACTCTGTACCTGTCAGTTCCTGGTATGTGAAGGTTGATTTTACTCTGTGTCTGTCAGTTCCTGGTATGTGAATGTTGATTTTACTCTGTACCTGTCAGTTCCGGGTATGTGAAGGTTGATTTTACTCTGTATCTATCAGTTTCTGGAATGTGAATGTTGATTTTACTCTGTACCTGTCAGTTCCTGGTATGTGAATGTTGATTTTACTCTGTACCTGTCAGTTTCTGGGATGTGAATGTTGATTTTACTCTGTACCTGTCAGTTCCTGGTATGTGAAGGTTGATTTTACTCTGTACCTGTCAGTTTCTGGGATGTGAATGTTGACTTTACTCTGTACCTGTCAGTTTCTGGGATGTGAATGTTGATTTTACTCTGTACCTGTCAGTTCCTGGTATGTGAATGTTGATTTTACTCTGTACCTTTCAGTTCCTGGTATGTGAATGTTGATTTTACTCTGTACCTGTCAGTTCCTGGTCTGTGAATGTTGATTTTACTCTATACCTGTCAGTTCCTGGTATGTGAATGTTGATTTTACTCTGTACCTGTCAGTTCCTGGTATGTGAATGTTGATTTTACTCTGTATCTGTCAGTTTCTGGTACGTGAATGTTGATTTTACTCTATACCTTTCAGTTCCTGGTATGTGAATGTTGATTTTACTCTGTACCTGTCAGTTCCTGGTATGTGAATGTTGATTTAATTCTGTACCTGTCAGTTCCTGGTCTGTGAATGTTGATTTTACTCTGTACCTGTCAGTTCCTGGTATGTGAATGTTGATTTTACTATGTACCTGTCAGTTCCTGGTATGTGAATGTTGATTTTACTCTGTACCTGTCAGTTCCTGGTATGTGAATGTTGATTTTACTCTGTACCTGTCAGTTTCTGGGATGTGAATGTTGATTTTACTCTGTACCTGTCAGTTCCTGGTATGTGAATGTTGATTTTACTCTGTACCTGTCAGTTCCTGGTATGTGAATGTTGATTTTACTCTGTACCTTTCAGTTCCTGGCATGTGACTGTTGATTTTACTCTATACCTGTCAGTTCCTGGTATGTGAATGTTGATTTTACTCTGTACCTGTCAGATCCTGGTATGTGAATGTTGATTTTACTCTGTACCTGTCAGTTCCTGGTATGTGAATGTTGATTTTACTCTGTACCTGTCAGTTCCTGGTATGTGAATGTTGATTTTACTATGTACCTGTCAGTTCCTGGTATGTGAATGTTGATTTTACTCTGTACCTGTCAGTTCCTGGTATGTGAATGTTGATTTTACTCTGTACCTGTCAGTTTCTGGGATGTGAATGTTGATTTTACTCTGTACCTGTCAGTTCCTGGTATGTGAATGTTGATTTTACTCTGTACCTGTCAGTTCCTGGTATGTGAATGTTGATTTTACTCTGTACCTGTCAGTTCCTGGTCTGCAAATGTTGATTTTACTCTGTACCTGTCAGTTCCTGGTATGTGAATGTTGATTTTACTCTGGACCTGTCAGTTCCTGGTATGTGAATGTTGATTTTCCTCTGTATCTGTCAGTTTCTGGTATGTGAATGTTGATTTTACTCTATACCTTTCAGTTCCTGGTATGTGAATGTTGATTTTACTCTGTACCTGTCAGTTCCTGGTATGTGAATGTTGATTTTACTCTGTACCTGTCAATTCCTGGCATGTGAATGTTGATTTTACTCTGAACCTGTCAGTTCCTGGACTGTGAATGTTGATTTTACTCTGTACCTGTCAGTTCCTGGTCTGTGAATGTTGATTTTACTCTGTACCTGTCAGTTCCTGGTCAGTGAATGTTGATTTTACTCTATACCTTTCTGTTCCTGGAGTGTGAATTTTGATTTTACTCTGTACCTGTCAGTTCCTGGTATGTGAGTGTTGATTTTACTCTGTACCTGTCAGTTCCTGTTACGTAAATGTTGATTTTACTCTGTACCTGTCAGTTCCTGGCATGTGAATGTTGATTTTACTCTATACCTGTTCGTTCCTGGTATGTGAATGTTGATTTTACTCTGTACCTGTCAGTTCCTGGTATGTGAATGTTGATTTTACTCTGTACCTGTCAGTTCCTGGTATGTGAATGTTGATTTTACTCAGTACCTGTCAGTTCCTGGTATGTGAATGTTGATTTTACTCTGTACCTGTCAGCTCCTGGTCTGTAAATGTTGATTTTACTCTGTACCTGTCAGTTCCTGGTATGTGAATGTTGATTTTACTCTGGACCTGTCAGTTCCTGGTATGTGAATGTTGATTTTCCTCTGTATCTGTCAGTTTCTGGTATGTGAATGTTGATTTTACTCTATACCTTTCAGTTCCTGGTATGTGAATGTTGATTTTACTCTGTACCTGTCAGTTCCTGGTATGTGAATGTTGATTTTACTCTGTACCTGTCAATTCCTGGTATGTGAATGTTGATTTTACTCTGAACCTGTCAGTTCCTGGTCTGTGAATGTTGATTTTACTCTGTACCTGTCAGTTCCTGGTCAGTGAATGTTGATTTTACTCAATACCTTTCTGTTCCTGGAGTGTGAATTTTGATTTTACTCTGTACCTGTCAGTTCCTGGTATGTGAGTGTTGATTTTACTCTGTACCTGTCAGTTCCTGTTACGTAAATGTTGATTTTACTCTGTACCTGTCAGTTCCTGGCATGTGAATGTTGATTTTACTCTATACCTGTCAGTTCCTGGTATGTGAATGTTGATTTTACTCTGTACCTTTCAGTTCCTGGTATGTGAATGTTGATTTTACTCTGTACCTGTCAGTTCCTGGTATGTGAATGTTGATTTTACTCTGTACCTGACAATTTCTGGTCTGTGAATGTTGATTTTACTCTGTACCTGTCAGTTCCTGGTATGTGAATGTTGATTTTACTCTGTACCTGTCAGTTCCTGGTATGTGAATGTTGATTTTACTCTGTACCTGTCAGTTCCTGGTATGTGAATGTTGATTTTACTCTGTACCTTTCAGTTCCTGGTATGTGAATGTTGATTTTACTCTGTACCTGTCAGTTCCTGGTATGTGAATGTTGATTTTACTCTGTACCTTTCAGTTCCTGGCATGTGACTGTTGATTTTACTCTATACCTGTCAGTTCCTGGTATGTGAATGTTGATTTTACTCTGTACCTGTCAGTTCCTGGTATGTGAATGTTGATTTTACTCTGTACCTGTCAGTTCCTGGTATGTGAATGTTGATTTTACTCTGTACCTGTCAATTTCTGGTCTGTGAATGTTGATTTTACTCTGTACCTGTCAGTTCCTGGTATGTGAATGTTGATTTTACTCTGTACCTGTCAGTTCCTGGTATGTGAATGTTGATTTTACTCTGTACCTGTCAGTTCCTGGTATGTGAATGTTGATTTTACTCTGTACCTGTCAGTTCCTGGTATGTGAATGTTGATTTTACTATGTACCTGTCAGTTCCTGGTATGTGAATGTTGATTTTACTCTGTACCTGTCAGTTCCTGGTATGTGAATGTTGATTTTACTCTGTACCTGTCAGTTTCTGGGATGTGAATGTTGATTTTACTCTGTACCTGTCAGTTCCTGGTATGTGAATGTTGATTTTACTCTGTACCTGTCAGTTCCTGGTATGTGAATGTTGATTTTACTCTGTACCTGTCAGTTCCTGGTCTGTAAATGTTGATTTTACTCTGTACCTGTCAGTTCCTGGTATGTGAATGTTGATTTTACTCTGGACCTGTCAGTTCCTGGTATGTGAATGTTGATTTTCCTCTGTATCTGTCAGTTTCTGGTATGTGAATGTTGATTTTACTCTATACCTTTCAGTTCCTGGTATGTGAATGTTGATTTTACTCTGTACCTGTCAGTTCCTGGTATGTGAATGTTGATTTTACTCTGTACCTGTCAATTCCTGGCATGTGAATGTTGATTTTACTCTGAACCTGTCAGTTCCTGGTCTGTGAATGTTTATTTTACTCTGTACCTGTCAGTTCCTGGTCTGTGAATGTTGATTTTACTCTGTACCTGTCAGTTCCTGGTCAGTGAATGTTGATTTTACTCTATACCTTTCTGTTCCTGGAGTGTGAATTTTAATTTTACTCTGTACCTGTCAGTTCCTGGTATGTGAGTGTTGATTTTACTCTGTACCTGTCAGTTCCTGTTACGTAAATGTTGATTTTACTCTGTACCTGTCAGTTCCTGGCATGTGAATGTTGATTTTACTCTATACCTGTCAGTTCCTGGTATGTGAATGTTGATTTTACTCTGTACCTGTCAGTTCCTGGTATGTGAATGTTGATTTTACTCTGTACCGGTCAATTTCTGGTCTGTGAATGTTGATTTTACTCTGTACCTGTCAGTTCCTGGTATGTGAATGTTGATTTTACTCTGTACCTGTCAGTTCCTGGTATGTGAATGTCGATTTTACTCTGTACCTGTCAGTTCCTGGTATGTGAATGTTGATTTTACTCTGTACCTGTCAGTTCCTGGTATGTGAATGTTGATTTTACTCTGTACCTTTCAGTTCCTGGTATGTGAATGTTGATTTTACTCTGTACCTGTCAGTTCCTGGTATGTGAATGTTGATTTTACTCTGTACCTTTCAGTTCCTGGCATGTGAATGTTGATTTTACTCTGTACCTGTCAGTTCCTGGTATGTGAATGTTGATTTTACTCTGTACCTGTCAGTTCCTGGTATGTGAATGTTGATTTTACTCTATACCTGTCAGTTCCTGGTATGTGAATGTTGATTTTACTCTGTACCTGTCAGTTCCTGGTATGTGAATGTTGATTTTACTCTGTACCTGTCAGTTCCTGGTATGTGAATGTTGATTTTACTCTGTACCTTTCAGTTCCTGGTATGTGAATGTTGATTTTACTCTGTACCTGTCAGTTCCTGGTATGTGAATGTTGATTTTACTCAGTACCTTTCAGTTCCTGGTATGTGAATGTTGATTTTACTCTGTCCCTGCCAGTTCCTGGTATGTGAATGTTGATTTTACTCAGCACCTGTCAGTTCCTGGTATGTGAATGTTGATTTTACTCTGTACCTGTCAGTTCCTGGTATGTGAATGTTGATTTTACTCTGTACCTGTCAGTTCCTGGTATGTGAATGTTGATTTTACTCTGTATCTGTCAGTTCCTGGTCAGTGAATGTTGATTTTACTCTATACCTTTCTGTTCCTGGAGTGTGAATGTTGATTTTACTCTGTACCTGTCAGTTCCTGGTATGTGAATGTTGATTTTACTCTGTACCTGTCAGTTCCTGGTATGTGAATGTTGATTTTACTCTGTATCTGTCAGTTCCTGGTCAGTGAATGTTGATTTTACTCTATACCTTTCTGTTCCTGGAGTGTGAATGTTGATTTTACTCTGTACCTGTCAGTTCCTGGTATGTGAGTGTTGATTTTACTCTGTACCTGTCAGTTCCTGGTATGTGAGTGTTGATTTTACTCTGTACCTGTCAGTTCCTGGTCTGTGAATGTTGATTTTACTCTGTACCTGTCAGTTCCTGGCATGTGAATGTTGCTTTTACTCTATACCTGTCAGTTCCTGGTATGTGAATGTTGATTTTACTCTGTACCTGTCAATGTCTGGTCTGTGAATGTTGATTTTACTCTGTACCTGTCAGTTCCTGGTATGTGAATGTTGATTTTACTCTGTACCTGTCAGTTCCTGGTATGTGAATGTTGATTTTACTCTGTACCTGTCAGTTCCTGGTATGTGAATGTTGAATTTACTCTGTACCTGTCAGTTCCTGGTATGTGAATGTTGATTTTACTCTGTCGTTTCAGTTCCTGGTATGTGAATGTTGATTTTACTCTGTCCCTGCCAGTTCCTGGTATGTGAATGTTGATTTTACTCGGCACCTGTCAGTTCCTGGTATGTGAATGTTGATTTTACTCTGTACCTGTCAGTTCCTGGGATGTGAATGTTGATTTTACTCTGTACCTGTCAGTTCCTGGTATGTGAATGTTGATTTTACTCTGTACCTTTCAGTTCCTGGTATGTGAATGTTGATTTTACTCTGTACCTGTCAGTTCCTGGAATGTGAAGGTTGATTTTACTCTGTACCTGTCAGTTCCTGGTATGTGAATGTTGATTTTACTATGTACCTGTCAGTTCCTGGTATGTGAATGTTGATTTTACTCTGTACCTGTCAGTTCCTGGTATGTGAATGTTGATTTTACTCTGTACCTGTCAGTTCCTGGTATGTGAATGTTGATTTTACTCTGTCCCTGCCAGTTCCTGGTATGTGAATGTTGATTTTACTCAGCACCTGTCAGTTCCTGGTATGTGAATGTTGATTTTACTCTGTACCTGTCAGTTCCTGGTATGTGAATGTTGATTTTACTCTGTACCTGTCAGTTCCTGGTATGTGAATGTTGATTTTACTCTGTATCTGTCAGTTCCTGGTCAGTGAATGTTGATTTTACTCTATACCTTTCTGTTCCTGGAGTGTGAATGTTGATTTTACTCTGTACCTGTCAGTTCCTGGTATGTGAATGTTGATTTTACTCTGTACCTGTCAGTTCCTGGTATGTGAATGTTGATTTTACTCTGTATCTGTCAGTTCCTGGTCAGTGAATGTTGATTTTACTCTATACCTTTCTGTTCCTGGAGTGTGAATGTTGATTTTACTCTGTACCTGTCAGTTCCTGGTATGTGAGTGTTGATTTTACTCTGTACCTGTCAGTTCCTGGTATGTGAGTGTTGATTTTACTCTGTACCTGTCAGTTCCTGGTCTGTGAATGTTGATTTTACTCTGTACCTGTCAGTTCCTGGCATGTGAATGTTGCTTTTACTCTATACCTGTCAGTTCCTGGGATGTGAATGTTGATTTTACTCTGTACCTGTCAATGTCTGGTCTGTGAATGTTGATTTTACTCTGTACCTGTCAGTTCCTGGTATGTGAATGTTGATTTTACTCTGTACCTGTCAGTTCCTGGTATGTGAATGTTGATTTTACTCTGTACCTGTCAGTTCCTGGTATGTGAATGTTGAATTTACTCTGTACCTGTCAGTTCCTGGTATGTGAATGTTGATTTTACTCTGTCGTTTCAGTTCCTGGTATGTGAATGTTGATTTTACTCTGTCCCTGCCAGTTCCTGGTATGTGAATGTGGATTTTACTCGGCACCTGTCAGTTCCTGGTATGTGAATGTTGATTTTACTCTGTACCTGTCAGTTCCTGGGATGTGAATGTTGATTTTACTCTGTACCTGTCAGTTCCTGGTATGTGAATGTTGATTTTACTCTGTACCTTTCAGTTCCTGGTATGTGAATGTTGATTTTACTCTGTACCTGTCAGTTCCTGGAATGTGAAGGTTGATTTTACTCTGTACCTGTCAGTTCCTGGTATGTGAATGTTGATTTTACTATGTACCTGTCAGTTCCTGGTATGTGAATGTTGATTTTACTCTGTACCTGTCAGTTCCTGGTATGTGAATGTTGATTTTACTCTGTACCTGTCAGTTCCTGGTCTGTGAATGTTGATTTTACTCTGTACCTTTCAGTTCCTGGTATGTGAATGTTGATTCTACTCTGTATCTGTCAGTTCCTGGTATGTGAATGTTGATTTTACTCTGTACCTGTCAGTTCCTGGTATGTGAAGGTTGATTTTACTCTGTACCTGTCAGTTCCTGGTATGTGAATGTTGATTTTACTCTGTACCTGTCAGTTCCTGGTATGTGAATGTAGATTTTACTCTGTACCTGTCAGTTCCTGGTATGTGAATGTTGATTTTACTCTGTACCTGTCAGTTCCTGGTATGTGAATGTTGATTTTACTCTGTACCTGTCAGTTCCTGGTATGTGAATGTTGATTTTACTCTGTACCTGTCAGTTCCTGGTATGTGAATGTTGATTTTACTCTGTACCTGTCAGTTCCTGGTATGTGAAGGTTGATTTTACTCTGTGTCTGTCAGTTCCTGGTATGTGAATGTTGATTTTACTCTGTACCTGTCAGTTCCGGGTATGTGAAGGTTGATTTTACTCTGTATCTATCAGTTTCTGGGATGTGAATGTTGATTTTACTCTGTACCTGTCAGTTCCTGGTATGTGAATGTTGATTTTACTCTGTACCTGTGTGTTCCTGGTATGTGAATGTTGATTTTACTCTGTATCTGTCAGTTCCTGGTCAGTGAATGTTGATTTTACTCTATACCTTTCTGTTCCTGGAGTGTGAATGTTGATTTTACTCTGTACCTGTCAGTTCCTGGTATGTGAGTGTTGATTTTACTCTGTACCTGTCAGTTCCTGGTATGTGAGTGTTGATTTTACTCTGTACCTGTCAGTTCCTGGTCTGTGAATGTTGATTTTACTCTGTACCTGTCAGTTCCTGGTATGTGAATGTTGATTTTACTCTGTACCTGTCAGTTCCTGGTATGTGAATGTTGATTTTACTCTGTACCTGTCAGTTCCTGGTATGTGAATGTTGATTTTACTCTGTACCTGTCAGTTCCTGGTATGTGAATGTTGATTTTACTCTGTACCTGTCAGTTCCTGGTATGTGAAGGTTGATTTTACTCTGTGTCTGTCAGTTCCTGGTATGTGAATGTTGATTTTACTCTGTACCTGTCAGTTCCGGGTATGTGAAGGTTGATTTTACTCTGTATCTATCAGTTTCTGGGATGTGAATGTTGATTTTACTCTGTACCTGCCAGTTCCTGGTATGTGAATGTTGATTTTACTCTGTACCTGTGTGTTCCTGGTATGTGAATGTTGATTTTACTCTGTATCTGTCAGTTCCTGGTCAGTGAATGTTGATTTTACTCTATACCTTTCTGTTCCTGGAGTGTGAATGTTGATTTTACTCTGTACCTGTCAGTTCCTGGTATGTGAGTGTTGATTTTACTCTGTACCTGTCAGTTCCTGGTATGTGAGTGTTGATTTTACTCTGTACCTGTCAGTTCCTGGTCTGTGAATGTTGATTTTACTCTGTACCTGTCAGTTCCTGGCATGTGAATGTTGCTTTTACTCTATACCTGTCAGTTCCTGGTATGTGAATGTTGATTTTACTCTGTACCTGTCAATGTCTGGTCTGTGAATGTTGATTTTACTCTGTACCTGTCAGTTCCTGGTATGTGAATGTTGATTTTACTCTGTACCTGTCAGTTCCTGGTATGTGAATGTTGATTTTACTCTGTACCTGTCAGTTCCTGGTATGTGAATGTTGAATTTACTCTGTACCTGTCAGTTCCTGGTATGTGAATGTTGATTTTACTCTGTCGTTTCAGTTCCTGGTATGTGAATGTTGATTTTACTCTGTCCCTGCCAGTTCCTGGTATGTGAATGTTGATTTTACTCGGCACCTGTCAGTTCCTGGTATGTGAATGTTGATTTTACTCTGTACCTGTCAGTTCCTGGGATGTGAATGTTGATTTTACTCTGTACCTGTCAGTTCCTGGTATGTGAATGTTGATTTTACTCTGTACCTTTCAGTTCCTGGTATGTGAATGTTGATTTTACTCTGTACCTGTCAGTTCCTGGAATGTGAAGGTTGATTTTACTCTGTACCTGTCAGTTCCTGGTATGTGAATGTTGATTTTACTATGTACCTGTCAGTTCCTGGTATGTGAATGTTGATTTTACTCTGTACCTGTCAGTTCCTGGTATGTGAATGTTGATTTTACTCTGTACCTGTCAGTTCCTGGTATGTGAATGTTGATTTTACTCTGTCCCTGCCAGTTCCTGGTATGTGAATGTTGATTTTACTCAGCACCTGTCAGTTCCTGGTACGTGAATGTTGATTTTACTCTGTACCTGTCAGTTCCTGGTATGTGAATGTTGATTTTACTCTGTACCTGTCAGTTCCTGGTATGTGAATGTTGATTTTACTCTGTATCTGTCAGTTCCTGGTCAGTGAATGTTGATTTTACTCTATACCTTTCTGTTCCTGGAGTGTGAATGTTGATTTTACTCTGTACCTGTCAGTTCCTGGTATGTGAATGTTGATTTTACTCTGTACCTGTCAGTTCCTGGTATGTGAATGTTGATTTTACTCTGTACCTGTCAGTTCCTGGTCTGTGAATGTTGATTTTACTCTGTACCTGTCAGTTCCTGGCATGTGAATGTTGCTTTTACTCTATACCTGTCAGTTCCTGGTATGTGAATGTTGATTTTACTCTGTACCTGTCAATGTCTGGTCTGTGAATGTTGATTTTACTCTGTACCTGTCAGTTCCTGGTATGTGAATGTTGATTTTACTCTGTACCTGTCAGTTCCTGGTATGTGAATTTTGATTTTACTCTGTACCTGTCAGTTCCTGGTATGTGAATGTTGAATTTACTCTGTACCTGTCAGTTCCTGGTATGTGAATGTTGATTTTACTCTGTCGTTTCAGTTCCTGGTATGTGAATGTTGATTTTACTCTGTCCCTGCCAGTTCCTGGTATGTGAATGTTGATTTTACTCGGCACCTGTCAGTTCCTGGTATGTGAATGTTGATTTTACTCTGTACCTGTCAGTTCCTGGGATGTGAATGTTGATTTTACTCTGTACCTGTCAGTTCCTGGTATGTGAATGTTGATTTTACTCTGTCCCTGCCAGTTCCTGGTATGTGAATGTTGATTTTACTCTGTACCTGTCAGTTCCTGGAATGTGAAGGTTGATTTTACTCTGTACCTGTCAGTTCCTGGTATGTGAATGTTGATTTTACTATGTACCTGTCAGTTCCTGGTATGTGAATGTTGATTTTACTCTGTACCTGTCAGTTCCTGGTATGTGAATGTTGATTTTACTCTGTACCTGTCAGTTCCTGGTATGTGAATGTTGATTTTACTCTGTCCCTGCCAGTTCCTGGTATGTGAATGTTGATTTTACTCAGCACCTGTCAGTTCCTGGTATGTGAATGTTGATTTTACTCTGTACCTGTCAGTTCCTGGTATGTGAATGTTGATTTTACTCTGTACCTGTCAGTTCCTGGTATGTGAATGTTGATTTTACTCTGTATCTGTCAGTTCCTGGTCAGTGAATGTTGATTTTACTCTATACCTTTCTGTTCCTGGAGTGTGAATGTTGATTTTACTCTGTACCTGTCAGTTCCTGGTATGTGAATGTTGATTTTACTCTGTACCTGTCAGTTCCTGGTATGTGAATGTTGATTTTACTCTGTATCTGTCAGTTCCTGGTCAGTGAATGTTGATTTTACTCTATACCTTTCTGTTCCTGGAGTGTGAATGTTGATTTTACTCTGTACCTGTCAGTTCCTGGTATGTGAGTGTTGATTTTACTCTGTACCTGTCAGTTCCTGGTATGTGAGTGTTGATTTTACTCTGTACCTGTCAGTTCCTGGTCTGTGAATGTTGATTTTACTCTGTACCTGTCAGTTCCTGGCATGTGAATGTTGCTTTTACTCTATACCTGTCAGTTCCTGGTATGTGAATGTTGATTTTACTCTGTACCTGTCAATGTCTGGTCTGTGAATGTTGATTTTACTCTGTACCTGTCAGTTCCTGGTATGTGAATGTTGATTTTACTCTGTACCTGTCAGTTCCTGGTATGTGAATGTTGATTTTACTCTGTACCTGTCAGTTCCTGGTATGTGAATGTTGAATTTACTCTGTACCTGTCAGTTCCTGGTATGTGAATGTTGATTTTACTCTGTCGTTTCAGTTCCTGGTATGTGAATGTTGATTTTACTCTGTCCCTGCCAGTTCCTGGTATGTGAATGTTGATTTTACTCGGCACCTGTCAGTTCCTGGTATGTGAATGTTGATTTTACTCTGTACCTGTCAGTTCCTGGGATGTGAATGTTGATTTTACTCTGTACCTGTCAGTTCCTGGTATGTGAATGTTGATTTTACTCTGTACCTTTCAGTTCCTGGTATGTGAATGTTGATTTTACTCTGTACCTGTCAGTTCCTGGAATGTGAAGGTTGATTTTACTCTGTACCTGTCAGTTCCTGGTATGTGAATGTTGATTTTACTATGTACCTGTCAGTTCCTGGTATGTGAATGTTGATTTTACTCTGTACCTGTCAGTTCCTGGTATGTGAATGTTGATTTTACTCTGTACCTGTCAGTTCCTGGTCTGTGAATGTTGATTTTACTCTGTACCTTTCAGTTCCTGGTATGTGAATGTTGATTCTACTCTGTATCTGTCAGTTCCTGGTATGTGAATGTTGATTTTACTCTGTACCTGTCAGTTCCTGGTATGTGAATGTTGATTTTACTCTGTACCTGTCAGTTCCTGGTATGTGAATGTTGATTTTACTCTGTACCTGTCAGTTCCTGGTATGTGAATGTAGATTTTACTCTGTACCTGTCAGTTCCTGGTATGTGAATGTTGATTTTACTCTGTACCTGTCAGTTCCTGGTATGTGAATGTTGATTTTACTCTGTACCTGTCAGTTCCTGGTATGTGAATGTTGATTTTACTCTGTACCTGTCAGTTCCTGGTATGTGAATGTTGATTTTACTCTGTACCTGTCAGTTCCTGGTATGTGAATGTTGATTTTACTCTGTACCTGTCAGTTCCTGGTATGTGAATGTTGATTTTACTCTGTACCTGTCAGTTCCTGGTATGTGAAGGTTGATTTTACTCTGTGTCTGTCAGTTCCTGGTATGTGAATGTTGATTTTACTCTGTACCTGTCAGTTCCGGGTATGTGAAGGTTGATTTTACTCTGTATCTATCAGTTTCTGGGATGTGAATGTTGATTTTACTCTGTACCTGTCAGTTCCTGGTATGTGAATGTTGATTTTACTCTGTACCTGTCAGTTTCTGGGATGTGAATGTTGATTTTACTCTGTACCTGTCAGTTCCTGGTATGTGAAGGTTGATTTTACTCTGTACCTGTCAGTTTCTGGGATGTGAATGTTGATTTTACTCTGTACCTGTCAGTTTCTGGGATGTGAATGTTGATTTTACTCTGTACCTGTCAGTTCCTGGTATGTGAATGTTGATTTTACTCTGTACCTTTCAGTTCCTGGTATGTGAATGTTGATTTTACTCTGCACCTGTCAGTTCCTGGTCTGTGAATGTTGATTTTACTCTATACCTGTCAGTTCCTGGTATGTGAATGTTGATTTTACTCTGTACCTGTCAGTTCCTGGTATGTGAATGTTGATTTTACTCTGTATCTGTCAGTTTCTGGTACGTGAATGTTGATTTTACTCTATACCTTTCAGTTCCTTGTATGTGAATGTTGATTTTACTCTGTACCTGTCTGTTCCTGGTATGTGAATGTTGATTTAATTCTGTACCTGTCAGTTCCTGGTCTGTGAATGTTGATTTTACTCTGTACCTGTCAGTTCCTGGTCTGTGAATGTTGATTTTACTCTGTACCTGTCAGTTCCTGGTCAGTGAATGTTGATTTTACTCTATACCTTTCAGTTCCTGGAGTGTGAATGTTGATTTTACTCTGTACCTGTCAGTTCCTGGTATGTGAATGTTGATTTTACTCTGTACCTGTCAGTTCCGGGTATGTGAATGTTGATTTTACTCTGTACCTGTCAGTTCCTGGTATGTGAATGGTGATTTTACTCTGTACCTGTCAGTTCCTGTTATGGAAATGTTGATTTTACTCTGGACCTGTCAGTTCCTGGTATGTGAATGTTGATTTTACTCTGTACCTGTCAGTTCCTGGTATGTGAATGTTGATTTTACTCTGTACCTGCCAGTTCCTGGTATTTGAATGTTGATTTTACTCTGTACCTGTCAGTTTCTGGTATGTGAATGTTGATTTTATTCTGTATCTGTCAGTTCCTGGTATGTGAATGTTGATTTTACTCTGTACCTGTCAGTTCCTGGTATGTGAATGTTGATTTTACTCTGTACCTGTCAGTTCCTTGTATGTGAATGTTGATTTTACTCTGTACCTGTCAGTTTCTGGTATGTGAATGTTGATTTTACTCTGTACCTGTCAGTTCCTGGTATGTGAATGTTGATTTTACTCTGTACCTTTCAGTTCCTGGTATGTGAATGTTGATTTTACTCTGTACCTTTCAGTTCCTGGTATGTGAATGTTGATATTACTCTGTACCTGTCAGTTCCTGGCATGTGAATGTTGATTTTACTCTGTACCTCTCAGTTCCTGGTATGTGAATGTTGATTTTACTCTGTACCTGTCAGTTTCTGGTATGTGAATGTTGATTTTACTCTGTACCTGTCAGTTCCTGGTATGTGAATGTTGATTTTACTCTGTACCTTTCAGTTCCTGGTATGTGAATGTTGATTTTACTCTGTACCTTTCAGTTCCTGGTATGTGAATGTTGATATTACTCTGTACCTGTCAGTTCCTGGCATGTGAATGTTGATTTTACTCTTTACCTCTCAGTTCCTGGTATGTGAATGTTGATTTTACTCTGTACCTGTCAGTTCCTGGGATGTGAATGTTGATTTTGCTCTGTACCTGTCAATTCCTGGTATGTGAATGTTGATTTTACTCTGTACCTTTCAGTTCCTGGTATGTGAATGTTGATTTTACTCTGTACCTGTCAGTTCCTGGAGTGTGAATGTTGATTTTACTCTAGCTGTCAGTTCCTGGTATGTGAATGTTGATTTTACTCTGTACCTGTCAGTTCCTGGTCTGTGAATGTTGATTTTACTCTATACCTGTCAGTTCCTGGTATGTGAATGTTGATTTTACTCTGTACCTGTCAGTTCCTGGTATGTGAATGTTGATTTTACTCTGTATCTGTCATTTTCTGGTACGTGAATGTTGATTTTTCTCTATACCTTTCAGTTCCTGGTATGGGAATGTTGATTTTACTCTGTACCCGTCAGTTCCTTGTATGTGAATGTTGATTTTACTCTGTACCTGTCAGTTCCTGGTATGTGAATGTTGATTTAATTCTGTACCTGTCAGTTCCTGGTCTGTGAATGTTGATTTTACTCTGTACCTGTCAGTTCCTGGTATGTGAATGTTGATTTTACTCTGTACCTGTCAGTTCCTGGTATGTGAATGTTGATTTTACTCTGTACCTGTCAGTTCCTGGTATGTGAATGTTGATTTTACTCTGTACCTGTCAGTTCCTGGTATGTGAATGTTGATTTTACTCTGTACCTGTCAGTTCCTGGTATGTGAAGGTTGATTTTACTCTGTGTCTGTCAGTTCCTGGTATGTGAATGTTGATTTTACTCTGTACCTGTCAGTTCCGGGTATGTGAAGGTTGATTTTACTCTGTATCTATCAGTTTCTGGGATGTGAATGTTGATTTTACTCTGTACCTGTCAGTTCCTGGTATGTGAATGTTGATTTTACTCTGTACCTGTCAGTTTCTGGGATGTGAATGTTGATTTTACTCTGTACCTGTCAGTTCCTGGTATGTGAAGGTTGATTTTACTCTGTACCTGTCAGTTTCTGGGATGTGAATGTTGATTTTACTCTGTACCTGTCAGTTTCTGGGATGTGAATGTTGATTTTACTCTGTACCTGTCAGTTCCTGGTATGTGAATGTTGATTTTACTCTGTACCTTTCAGTTCCTGGTATGTGAATGTTGATTTTACTCTGCACCTGTCAGTTCCTGGTCTGTGAATGTTGATTTTACTCTATACCTGTCAGTTCCTGGTATGTGAATGTTGATTTTACTCTGTACCTGTCAGTTCCTGGTATGTGAATGTTGATTTTACTCTGTATCTGTCAGTTTCTGGTACGTGAATGTTGATTTTACTCTATACCTTTCAGTTCCTTGTATGTGAATGTTGATTTTACTCTGTACCTGTCAGTTCCTGGTATGTGAATGTTGATTTAATTCTGTACCTGTCAGTTCCTGGTCTGTGAATGTTGATTTTACTCTGTACCTGTCAGTTCCTGGTCTGTGAATGTTGATTTTACTCTGTACCTGTCAGTTCCTGGTCAGTGAATGTTGATTTTACTCTATACCTTTCAGTTCCTGGAGTGTGAATGTTGATTTTACTCTGTACCTGTCAGTTCCTGGTATGTGAATGTTGATTTTACTCTGTACCTGTCAGTTCCGGGTATGTGAATGTTGATTTTACTCTGTACCTGTCAGTTCCTGGTATGTGAATGGTGATTTTACTCTGTACCTGTCAGTTCCTGTTATGGAAATGTTGATTTTACTCTGGACCTGTCAGTTCCTGGCATGTGAATGTTGATTTTACTCTATACCTGTCAGTTCCTGGTATGTGAATGTTGATTTTACTCTGTACCTGTCAGTTCCTGGTATGTGAATGTTGATTTTACTCTGTACCTGCCAGTTCCTGGTATTTGAATGTTGATTTTACTCTGTACCTGTCAGTTTCTGGTATGTGAATGTTGATTTTATTCTGTATCTGTCAGTTCCTGGTATGTGAATGTTGATTTTACTCTGTACCTGTCAGTTCCTGGTATGTGAATGTTGATTTTACTCTGTACCTGTCAGTTCCTTGTATGTGAATGTTGATTTTACTCTGTACCTGTCAGTTTCTGGTATGTGAATGTTGATTTTACTCTGTACCTGTCAGTTCCTGGTATGTGAATGTTGATTTTACTCTGTACCTTTCAGTTCCTGGTATGTGAATGTTGATTTTACTCTGTACCTTTCAGTTCCTGGTATGTGAATGTTGATATTACTCTGTACCTGTCAGTTCCTGGCATGTGAATGTTGATTTTACTCTGTACCTCTCAGTTCCTGGTATGTGAATGTTGATTTTACTCTGTACCTGTCAGTTTCTGGTATGTGAATGTTGATTTTACTCTGTACCTGTCAGTTCCTGGTATGTGAATGTTGATTTTACTCTGTACCTTTCAGTTCCTGGTATGTGAATGTTGATTTTACTCTGTACCTTTCAGTTCCTGGTATGTGAATGTTGATATTACTCTGTACCTGTCAGTTCCTTGCATGTGAATGTTGATTTTACTCTTTACCTCTCAGTTCCTCGTATGTGAATGTTGATTTTACTCTGTACCTGTCAGTTCCTGGGATGTGAATGTTGATTTTGCTCTGTACCTGTCAATTCCTGGTATGTGAATGTTGATTTTACTCTGTACCTTTCAGTTCCTGGTATGTGAATGTTGATTTTACTCTGTACCTGTCAGTTCCTGGAGTGTGAATGTTGATTTTACTCTAGCTGTCAGTTCCTGGTATGTGAATGTTGATTTTACTCTGTACATGTCAGTTCCTGGTCTGTGAATGTTGATTTTACTCTATACCTGTCAGTTCCTGGTATGTGAATGTTGATTTTACTCTGTACCTGTCAGTTCCTGGTATGTGAATGTTGATTTTACTCTGTATCTGTCATTTTCTGGTACGTGAATGTTGATTTTTCTCTATACCTTTCAGTTCCTGGTATGGGAATGTTGATTTTACTCTGTACCCGTCAGTTCCTTGTATGTGAATGTTGATTTTACTCTGTACCTGTCAGTTCCTGGTATGTGAATGTTGATTTAATTCTGTACCTGTCAGTTCCTGGTCTGTGAATGTTGATTTTACTCTATACCTTTCAGTTCCTGGAGTGTGAATGTTGATTTTACTCTGTACCTGTCAGTTCCTGGTATGTGAATGGTGATTTTACTCTGTACCTGTCAGTTCCTGTTATGTAAATGTTGATTTTACTCTGTACCTGTCAGTTCCTGGCATGTGAATGTTGATTTTTCTCTATACCTGTCAGTTCCTGGTATGTGAATGTTGATTTTACTCTGTACCTGTCAGTTCCTGGTATGTGAATGTTGATTTTATTCTGTACCTGCCAGTTCCTGGTATTTGAATGTTGATTTTACTCTGTACCTGTCAGTTTCTGGTATGTGAATGTTGATTTTATTCTGTATCTGTCAGTTCCTGGTATGTGAATGTTGATTTTACTCTGTACCTGTCAGTTCCAGGTATGTGAATGTTGATTTTACTCTGTACCTGTCAGTTCCTTGTATGTGAATGTTGATTTTACTCTGTACCTGTCAGTTCCTGGTATGTGATTGTTGATTTTACTCTGTACCTGTCAGTTTCTGGTATGTGAATGTTGATTTTACTCTGTACCTTTCAGTTCCTGGTATGTGAATGTTGATTTTACTCTGTACCTTTCAGTTCCTGGGATGTGAATGCTGATATTACTCTGTACCTGTCAGTTCCTGGCATGTGAATGTTGATTTTACTCTGTACCTCTCAGTTCCTGGTATGTGAATGTTGATTTTACTCGGTACCTGTGAGTTCCTGGGATGTGAATGTTGATTTTGCTCTGTACCTGTCAATTCCTGGTATGTGAATGTTGATTTTACTCTGTACCTGTCAGTTCCTGGAGTGTGAATTTTGATTTTACTCTGTACCTGTCAGTTCCTGGTATGTGAATGTTGATTTTACTCTGTACCTGTCAGTTCCTGGTATGTGAATGTTGAATTTACTCTGTACCTGTCAGTTCCTGGTATGTGAATGTTGATTTTACTCTGTAGTTTCAGTTCCTGGTATGTGAATGTTGATTTTACTCTGTACCTGTCAGTTCCTGGTATGTGAATGTTGATTTTACTCGGCACCTGTCAGTTCCTGGTATGTGAATGTTGATTTTACTCTGTACCTGTCAGTTCCTGGGATGTGAATGTTGATTTTACTCTGTACCTGTCAATTACTGGTATGTGAATGTTGATTTTACTCTGTACCTTTCAGTTCCTGGTATGTGAATGTTGATTTTACTCTGTACCTGTCAGTTCCTGGTATGTGAAGGTTGATTTTACTCTGTACCTTTCAGTTCCTGATATGTGAATGTTGATTTTACTCTGTACCTGTCAGTTCCTGGTATGTGAATGTTGATTTTACTCTGTACCTTTCAGTTCCTGGTATGTGAATGTTGATTTTACTCTGTACCTTTCAGTTCCTGGGATGTGAATGCTGATATTACTCTGTACCTGTCAGTTCCTGGCATGTGAATGTTGATTTTACTCTGTACCTCTCAGTTCCTGGTATGTGAATGTTGATTTTACTCTGTACCTGTCAGTTCCTGGGATGTGAATGTTGATTTTGCTCTGTACCTGTCAATTCCTGGTATGTGAATGTTGATTTTACTCTGTACCTGTCAGTTCCTGGAGTGTGAATTTTGATTTTACTCTGTACCTGTCAGTTCCTGGTATGTGAATGTTGATTTTACTCTGTACCTGTCAGTTCCTGGTATGTGAATGTTGAATTTACTCTGTACCTGTCAGTTCCTGGTATGTGAATGTTGATTTTACTCTGTAGTTTCAGTTCCTGGTATGTGAATGTTGATTTTACTCTGTACCTGTCTGTTCCTGGTATGTGAATGTTGATTTTACTCGGCACCTGTCAGTTCCTGGTATGTGAATGTTGATTTTACTCTGTACCTGTCAGTTCCTGGGATGTGAATGTTGATTTTACTCTGTACCTGTCAATTACTGGTATGTGAATGTTGATTTTACTCTGTACCTTTCAGTTCCTGGTATGTGAATGTTGATTTTACTCTGTACCTGTCAGTTCCTGGTATGTGAAGGTTGATTTTACTCTGTACCTTTCAGTTCCTGATATGTGAATGTTGATTTTACTCTGTACCTGTCAGCTCCTGGTATGTGAATGTTGATTTTACTCTGTACCTGTCAGTTCCTGGTATGTGAATGTTGATTTTACTCTGTACCTGTCAGTTCCTGGTCTGTGAATGTTGATTTTACTCTGTACCTTTCAGTTCCTGGTATGTGAATGTTGATTTTACTCTGTATCTGTCAGTTCCTGGTATGTGAATGTTGTTTTTACTCTGTACCTGTCAGTTCCTGGTATGTGAAGGTTGATTTTACTCTGTACCTGTCAGTTCCTGGTATGTGAATGTTGATTTTACTCTGTACCTGTCAGTTCCTGGTATGTGAATGTAGATTTTACTCTGTACCTGTCAGTTCCTGGTATGTGAATGTTGATTTTACTCTGTACCTGTCAGTTCCTGGTATGTGAATGTTGATTTTACTCTGTACCTGTCAGTTCCTTGTATGTGAATGTTGATTTTACTCTGTACCTGTCAGTTCCTGGTATGTGAATGTTGATTTTACTCTGTACCTGTCAGTTCCTGGGATGTGAATGTTGATTTTACTCTGTACCTGTCAGTTCCTGGTATGTGAATGTTGATTTTACTCTGTACCTGTCAGTTCCTGTTATGTGAAGGTTGATTTTACTCTGTGTCTGTCAGTTCCTGGTATGTGAATGTTGATTTTACTCTGTACCTGTCAGTTCCGGGTATGTGAATGTTGATTTTACTCTGTATCTATCAGTTTCTGGTATGTGAATGTTGATTTTACTCTGTACCTGTCAGTTCCTGGTATGTGAATGTTGATTTTACTCTGTACCTGTCAGTTTCTGGGATGTGAATGTTGATTTTACTCTGTACCTGTCAGTTCCTGGTATGTGAAGGTTGATTTTACTCTGTACCTGTCAGTTTCTGGGATGTGAATGTTGATTTTACTCTGCACCTGTCAGTTTCTGGGATGTGAATGTTGATTTTGCTCTGTACCTGTCAATTCCTGGTATGTGAATGTTGATTTTACTCTGTACCTGTCAGTTCCTGGAGTGTGAATTTTGATTTTACTCTGTACCTGTCAGTTCCTGGTATGTGAATGTTGATTTTACTCTGTACCTGTCAGTTCCTGGTATGTGAATGTTGAATTTACTCTGTACCTGTCAGTTCCTGGTATGTGAATGTTGATTTTACTCTGTAGTTTCAGTTCCTGGTATGTGAATGTTGATTTTACTCTGTACCTGTCAGTTCCTGGTATGTGAATGTTGATTTTACTCGGCACCTGTCAGTTCCTGGTATGTGAATGTTGATTTTACTCTGTACCTGTCAGTTCCTGGGATGTGAATGTTGATTTTACTCTGTACCTGTCAATTCCTGGTATGTGAATGTTGATTTTACTCTGTACCTTTCAGTTCCTGGTATGTGAATGTTGATTTTACTCTGTACCTGTCAGTTCCTGGTATGTGAAGGTTGATTTTACTCTGTACCTTTCAGTTCCTGATATGTGAATGTTGATTTTACTCTGTACCTGTCAGTTCCTGGTATGTGAATGTTGATTTTACTCTGTACCTGTCAGTTCCTGGTATGTGAATGTTGATTTTACTCTGCACCTGTCAGTTTCTGGGATGTAAATGTTGATTTTACTCTGTACCTGTCAGTTCCTGCTATGTGAATGTTGATTTTACTCTGTACCTTTCAGTTCCTGGTATGTGAATGTTGATTTTACTCTGTACCTGTCAGTTCCTGGTATGTGAATGTTGATTTTACTCTGTACCTGTCAGTTTCTGGGATGTGAATGTTGATTTTACTCTGTACCTGTCAGTTCCTGCTATGTGAATGTTGATTTTACTCTGTACCTGTCAGTCCCTGGTATGTGAATGTTAATTTTACTCTGTACCTGTCAGTTCCTGGTCTGTAAATGTTGATTTTACTCTGTACCTGTCAGTTCCTGGTATGTGAATGTTGATTTTACTCTGGACCTGTCAGTTCCTGGTATGTGAATGTTGATTTTCCTCTGTATCTGTCAGTTTCTGGTATGTGAATGTTGATTTTACTCTATACCTTTCAGTTCCTGGTATGTGAATGTTGATTTTACTCTGTACCTGTCAGTTCCTGGTATGTGAATGTTGATTTTACTCTGTACCTGTCAGTTCCTGGCATGTGAATGTTGATTTTACTCTGAACCTGTCAGTTCCTGGTCTGTGAATGTTTATTTTACTCTGTACCTGTCAGTTCCTGGTCTGTGAATGTTGATTTTACTCTGTACCTGTCAGTTCCTGGTCAGTGAATGTTGATTTTACTCTATACCTTTCTGTTCCTGGAGTGTGAATTTTGATTTTACTCTGTACCTGTCAGTTCCTGGTATGTGAGTGTTGATTTTACTCTGTACCTGTCAGTTCCTGTTACGTAAATGTTGATTTTACTCTGTACCTGTCAGTTCCTGGCATGTGAATGTTGATTTTACTCTATACCTGTCAGTTCCTGGTATGTGAATGTTGATTTTACTCTGTACCTTTCAGTTCCTGGTATGTGAATGTTGATTTTACTCTGTACCTGTCAGTTCCTGGTATGTGAATGTTGATTTTACTCTGTACCTGTCAATTTCTGGTCTGTGAATGTTGATTTTACTCTGTACCTGTCAGTTCCTGGTATGTGAATGTTGATTTTACTCTGTACCTGTCAGTTCCTGGTATGTGAATGTTGATTTTACTCTGTACCTGTCAGTTCCTGGTATGTGAATGTTGATTTTACTCTGTACCTTTCAGTTCCTGGTATGTGAATGTTGATTTTACTCTGTACCTGTCAGTTCCTGGTATGTGAATGTTGATTTTACTCTGTACCTTTCAGTTCCTGGCATGTGACTGTTGATTTTACTCTATACCTGTCAGTTCCTGGTATGTGAATGTTGATTTTACTCTGTACCTGTCAGTTCCTGGTATGTGAATGTTGATTTTACTCTGTACCTGTCAGTTCCTGGTATGTGAATGTTGATTTTACTCTGTACCTGTCAATTTCTGGTCTGTGAATGTTGATTTTACTCTGTACCTGTCAGTTCCTGGTATGTGAATGTTGATTTTACTCTGTACCTGTCAGTTCCTGGTATGTGAATGTTGATTTTACTCTGTACCTGTCAGTTCCTGGTATGTGAATGTTGATTTTACTATGTACCTGTCAGTTCCTGGTATGTGAATGTTGATTTTACTCTGTACCTGTCAGTTCCTGGTATGTGAATGTTGATTTTACTCTGTACCTGTCAGTTTCTGGGATGTGAATGTTGATTTTACTCTGTACCTGTCAGTTCCTGGTATGTGAATGTTGATTTTACTCTGTACCTGTCAGTTCCTGGTATGTGAATGTTGATTTTACTCTGTACCTGTCAGTTCCTGGTCTGTAAATGTTGATTTTACTCTGTACCTGTCAGTTCCTGGTATGTGAATGTTGATTTTACTCTGGACCTGTCAGTTCCTGGTATGTGAATGTTGATTTTCCTCTGTATCTGTCAGTTTCTGGTATGTGAATGTTGATTTTCCTCTGTATCTGTCAGTTTCTGGTATGTGAATGTTGATTTTACTCTATACCTTTCAGTTCCTGGTATGTGAATGTTGATTTTACTCTGTACCTGTCAGTTCCAGGTATGTGAATGTTGATTTTACTCTGTACCTGTCAGTTCCTGGCATGTGAATGTTGATTTTACTCTGAACCTGTCAGTTCCTGGTCTGTGAATGTTTATTTTACTCTGTACCTGTCAGTTCCTGGTCTGTGAATGTTGATTTTACTCTGTACCTGTCAGTTCCTGGTCAGTGAATGTTGATTTTACTCTATACCTTTCTGTTCCTGGAGTGTGAATTTTGATTTTACTCTGTACCTGTCAGTTCCTGGTATGTGAGTGTTGATTTTACTCTGTACCTGTCAGTTCCTGTTACGTAAATGTTGATTTTACTCTGTACCTGTCAGTTCCTGGCATGTGAATGTTGATTTTACTCTATACCTGTCAGTTCCTGGTATGTGAATGTTGATTTTACTCTTTACCTTTCAGTTCCTGGTATGTGAATGTTGATTTTACTCTGTACCTGTCAGTTCCTGGTATGTGAATGTTGATTTTACTCTGTACCTGTCAATTTCTGGTCTGTGAATGTTGATTTTACTCTGTACCTGTCAGTTCCTGGTATGTGAATGTTGATTTTACTCTGTACCTGTCAGTTCCTGGTATGTGAATGTTGATTTTACTCTGTACCTGTCAGTTCCTGGTATGTGAATGTTGATTTTACTCTGTACCTTTCAGTTCCTGGTATGTGAATGTTGATTTTACTCTGTACCTGTCAGTTCCTGGTATGTGAATGTTGATTTTACTCTGTACCTTTCAGTTCCTGGCATGTGACTGTTGATTTTACTCTATACCTGTCAGTTCCTGGTATGTGAATGTTGATTTTACTCTGTACCTGTCAGTTCCTGGTATGTGAATGTTGATTTTACTCTGTACCTGTCAGTTCCTGGTATGTGAATGTTGATTTTACTCTGTACCTGTCAATTTCTGGTCTGTGAATGTTGATTTTACTCTGTACCTGTCAGTTCCTGGTATGTGAATGTTGATTTTACTCTGTACCTGTCAGTTCCTGGTATGTGAATGTTGATTTTACTCTGTACCTGTCAGTTCCTGGTATGTGAATGTTGATTTTAGTATGTACCTGTCAGTTCCTGGTATGTGAATGTTGATTTTACTCTGTACCTGTCAGTTCCTGGTATGTGAATGTTGATTTTACTCTGTACCTGTCAGTTTCTGGGATGTGAATTTTGATTTTACTCTGTACCTGTCAGTTCCTGGTATGTGAATGTTGATTTTACTCTGTACCTGTCAGTTCCTGGTATGTGAATGTTGATTTTACTCTGTACCTGTCAGTTCCTGGTCTGTAAATGTTGATTTTACTCTGTACCTGTCAGTTCCTGGTATGTGAATGTTGATTTTACTCTGGACCTGTCAGTTCCTGGTATGTGAATGTTGATTTTCCTCTGTATCTGTCAGTTTCTGGTATGTGAATGTTGATTTTACTCTATACCTTTCAGTTCCTGGTATGTGAATGTTGATTTTACTCTGTACCTGTCAGTTCCTGGTATGTGAATGTTGATTTTACTCTGTACCTGTCAGTTCCTGGCATGTGAATGTTGATTTTACTCTGAACCTGTCAGTTCCTGGTCTGTGAATATTTATTTTACTCTGTACCTGTCAGTTCCTGGTCTGTGAATGTTGATTTTACTCTGTACCTGTCAGTTCCTGGTCAGTGAATGTTGATTTTACTCTATACCTTTCTGTTCCTGGAGTGTGAATTTTGATTTTACTCTGTACCTGTCAGTTCCTGGTATGTGAGTGTTGATTTTACTCTGTACCTGAGAGTTCCTGTTACGTAAATGTTGATTTTACTCTGTACCTGTCAGTTCCTGGCATGTGAATGTTGATTTTACTCTATACCTGTCAGTTCCTGGTATGTGAATGTTGATTTTACTCTGTACCTTTCAGTTCCTGGTATGTGAATGTTGATTTTACTCTGTACCTGTCAGTTCCTGGTATGTGAATGTTGATTTTACTCTGTGCCTGTCAATTTCTGGTCTGTGAATGTTGATTTTACTCTGTACCTGTCAGTTCCTGGTATGTGAATGTTGATTTTACTCTGTACCTGTCAGTTCCTGGTATGTGAATGTTGATTTTACTCTGTACCTGTCAGTTCCTGGTATGTGAATGTTGATTTTACTCTGTACCTTTCAGTTCCTGGTATGTGAATGTTGATTTTACTCTGTACCTGTCAGTTCCTGGTATGTGAATGTTGATTTTACTCTGTACCTTTCAGTTCCTGGCATGTGACTGTTGATTTTACTCTATACCTGTCAGTTCCTGGTATGTGAATGTTGATTTTACTCTGTACCTGTCAGTTCCTGGTATGTGAATGTTGATTTTACTCTGTACCTGTCAGTTCCTGGTATGTGAATGTTGATTTTACTCTGTACCTGTCAATTTCTGGTCTGTGAATGTTGATTTTACTCTGTACCTGTCAGTTCCTGGTATGTGAATGTTGATTTTACTCTGTACCTGTCAGTTCCTGGTCTGTGAATGTTGATTTTACTCTGTACCTGTCAGTTCCTGGTATGTGAATGTTGATTTTACTATGTACCTGTCAGTTCCTGGTATGTGAATGTTGATTTTACTCTGTACCTGTCAGTTCCTGGTATGTGAATGTTGATTTTACTCTGTACCTGTCAGTTTCTGGGATGTGAATGTTGATTTTACTCTGTACCTGTCAGTTCCTGGTATGAGAATGTTGATTTTACTCTGTACCTGTCAGTTCCTGGTATGTGAATGTTGATTTTACTCTGTACCTGTCAGTTCCTGGTCTGTAAATGTTGATTTTACTCTGTACCTGTCAGTTCCTGGTATGTGAATGTTGATTTAATTCTGTACCTGTCAGTTCCTGGTATGTGAATGTTGATTTTCCTCTGTATCTGTCAGTTTCTGGTATGTGAATGTTGATTTTACTCTATACCTTTCAGTTCCTGGTATGTGAATGTTGATTTTACTCTGTACCTGTCAGTTCCTGGTATGTGAATGTTGATTTTACTCTGTACCTGTCAATTCCTGGTCTGTGAATGTTGATTTTACTCTGAACCTGTCAGTTCCTGGTCTGTGAATGTTTATTTTACTCTGTACCTGTCAGTTCCTGGTCTGTGAATGTTGATTTTACTCTGTACCTGTCAGTTCCTGGTCAGTGAATGTTGATTTTACTCTATACCTTTCTGTTCCTGGAGTGTGAATTTTGATTTTACTCTGTACCTGTCAGTTCCTGGTATGTGAGTGTTGATTTTACTCTGTACCTGTCAGTTCCTGTTACGTAAATGTTGATTTTACTCTGTACCTGTCAGTTCCTGGCATGTGAATGTTGATTTTACTCTATACCTGTCAGTTCCTGGTATGTGAATGTTGATTTTACTCTGTACCTGTCAGTTCCTGGTATGTGAATGTTGATTTTACTCTGTACCTGTCAGTTCCTGGTATGTGAATGTTGATTTTACTCTGTACCGGTCAATTTCTGGTCTGTGAATGTTGATTTTACTCTGTACCTGTCAGTTCCTGGTATGTGAATGTTGATTTTACTCTGTACCTGTCAGTTCCTGGTATGTGAATGTTGATTTTACTCTGTACCTTTCAGTTCCTGGTATGTGAATGTTGATTTTACTCTGTACCTTTCAGTTCCTGGCATGTGAATGTTGATTTTACTCTGTACCTGTCAGTTCCTGGTATGTGAATGTTGATTTTACTCTGTCCCTGTCAGTTCCTGGTATGTGAATGTTGATTTTACTCTATACCTGTCAGTTCCTGGTATGTGAATGTTGATTTTACTCTGTACCTGTCAGTTCCTGGTATGTGAATGTTGATTTTACTCTGTACCTTTCAGTTCCTTGTATGTGAATGTTGATTTTACTCTGTACCTGTCAGTTCCTGGTATGTGAATGTTGATTTTACTCAGTACCTTTCAGTTCCTGGTATGTGAATGTTGATTTTACTCTGTCCCTGCCAGTTCCTGGTATGTGAATGTTGATTTTACTCAGCACCTGTCAGTTCCTGGTATGTGAATGTTGATTTTCCTCTGTATCTGTCAGTTTCTGGTATGTGAATGTTGATTTTACTCTATACCTTTCAGTTCCTGGTATGTGAATGTTGATTTTACTCTGTACCTGTCAGTTCCTGGTATGTGAATGTTGATTTTACTCTGTACCTGTCAATTCCTGGTCTGTGAATGTTGATTTTACTCTGAACCTGTCAGTTCCTGGTCTGTGAATGTTTATTTTACTCTGTACCTGTCAGTTCCTGGTCTGTGAATGTTGATTTTACTCTGTACCTGTCAGTTCCTGGTCAG
The DNA here is from genome assembly GCF_036365525.1 of Heterodontus francisci. Classification (NCBI taxonomy): domain Eukaryota; kingdom Metazoa; phylum Chordata; class Chondrichthyes; order Heterodontiformes; family Heterodontidae; genus Heterodontus; species Heterodontus francisci. The sequence continues at coordinate 18,495,085 of NC_090415.1, forward strand.
TGAATGTTGATTTTACTCTCTACCTTTCTGTTCCTGGAGTGTGAATTTTGATTTTACTCTGTACCTGTCAGTTCCTGGTATGTGAGTGTTGATTTTACTCTGTACCTGTCAGTTCCTGTTACGTAAATGTTGATTTTACTCTGTACCTGTCAGTTCCTGGCATGTGAATGTTGATTTTACTCTATACCTGTCAGTTCCTGGTATGTGAATGTTGATTTTACTCTGTACCTGTCAGTTCCTGGGATGTGAATGTTGATTTTACTCTGTACCTGTCAGTTCCTGGTATGTGAATGTTGATTTTACTCTGTACCGGTCAATTTCTGGTCTGTGAATGTTGATTTTACTCTGTACCTGTCAGTTCCTGGTATGTGAATGTTGATTTTACTCTGTACCTGTCAGTTCCTGGTATGTGAATGTCGATTTTACTCTGTACCTGTCAGTTCCTGGTATGTGAATGTTGATTTTACTCTGTACCTGTCAGTTCCTGGTATGTGAATGTTGATTTTACTCTGTACCTTTCAATTCCTGGTATGTGAATGTTGATTTTACTCTGTACCTGTCAGTTCCTGGTAAGTGAATGTTGATTTTGCTCTGTACCTTTCAGTTCCTGGCATGTGAATGTTGATTTTACTCTGTACCTGTCAGTTCCTGGTATGTGAATGTTGATTTTACTCTGTACCTGTCAGTTCCTGGTATGTGAATGTTGATTTTACTCTATACCTGTCAGTTCCTGGTATGTGAATGTTGATTTTACTCTGTACCTGTCAGTTCCTGGTATGTGAATGTTGATTTTACTCTGTACCTGTCAGTTCCTGGTATGTGAATGTTGATTTTACTCTGTACCTTTCAGTTCCTTGTATGTGAATGTTGATTTTACTCTGTACCTGTCAGTTCCTGGTATGTGAATGTTGATTTCACTCAGTACCTTTCAGTTCCTGGTATGTGAATGTTGATTTTACTCTGTCCCTGCCAGTTCCTGGTATGCGAATGTTGATTTTACTCAGCACCTGTCAGTTCCAGGTATGTGAATGTTGATTTTACTCTGTACCTGTCAGTTCCTGGTATGTGAATGTTGATTTTACTCTGTACCTGTCAGTTCCTGGTATGTGAATGTTGATTTTACTCTGTACCTGTCAGTTCCTGGTATGTGAATGTTGATTTTACTCTGTATCTGTCAGTTCCTGGTCAGTGAATGTTGATTTTACTCTATACCTTTCGGTTCCTGGAGTGTGAATGTAGATTTTACTCTGTACCTGTCAGTTCCTGGTATGTGAGTGTTGATTTTACTCTGTACCTGTCAGTTCCTGTTATGTAAATGTTGATTTTACTCTGTACCTGTCAGTTCCTGGCATGTGAATGTTGATTTTACTCTATACCTGTCAGTTCCTGGTATGTGAACGTTGATTTTACTCTGTACCTGTCAGTTCCTGGTATGTGAATGTTGATTTTACTCTGTCCCTGTCAGTTCCTGGTATGTGAATGTTGATTTTACTCTGTACCTGTCAGTTCCTGGTATGTGAATGTTGATTTTACTCTGTACCTGTCAGTTCCTGGTATGTGAATGTTGATTTTACTCTGTACCTGTCAGTTCCTGGTATGTGAATGTTGAATTTACTCTGTACCTGTCAGTTCCTGGTATGTGAATGTTGATTTTACTCTGTAGTTTCAGTTCCTGGTATGTGAATGTTGATTTTACTCTGTCCCTGCCAGTTCCTGGTATGTGAATGTTGATTTTACTCGGCACCTGTCAGTTCCTGGTATGTGAATGTTGATTTTACTCTGTACCTGTCAGTTCCTGGGATGTGAATGTTGATTTTACTCTGTACCTGTCAGTTCCTGGTATGTGAATGTTGATTTTACTCTGTACCTTTCAGTTCCTGGTATGTGAATGTTGATTTTACTCTGTACCTGTCAGTTCCTGGTATGTGAAGGTTGATTTTACTCTGTACCTTTCAGTTCCTGGTATGTGAATGTTGATTTTACTCTGTATCTGTCAGTTCCTGGTATGTGAATGTTGATTTTACTCTGTACCTGTCAGTTCCTGGTATGTGAATGTTGATTTTACTCTGTACCTGTCAGTTCCTGGTCTGTGAATGTTGATTTTACTCTGTACCTTTCAGTTCCTGATATGTGAATGTTGATTCTACTCTGTATCTGTCAGTTCCTGGTATGTGAATGTTGATTTTACTCTGTACCTGTCAGTTCCTGGTATGTGAAGGTTGATTTTACTCTGTACCTGTCAGTTCCTGGTATGTGAATGTTGATTTTACTCTGTACCTGTCAGTTCCTGGTATGTGAATGTAGATTTTACTCTGTACCTGTCAGTTCCTGGTATTTGAATGTTGATTTTACTCTGTACCTGTCAGTTCCTGGTATGTGAATGTTGATTTTACTCTGTACCTGTCAGTTCCTGGTATGTGAATGTTGATTTTACTCTGTACCTGTCAGTTCCTGGTATGTGAATGTTGATTTTACTCTGTACCTGTCAGTTCCTGGTATGTGAATGTTGATTTTACTCTGTACCTGTCAGTTCCTGGTATGTGAATGTTGATTTTACTCTGTACCTGTCAGTCCCTGGTATGTGAAGGTTAATTTTACTCTGTGTCTGTCAGTTCCTGGTATGTGAATGTTGATTTTACTCTGTACCTGTCAGTTCCGGGTATGTGAAGGTTGATTTTACTCTGTATCTATCAGTTTCTGGGATGTGAATGTTGATTTTACTCTGTACCTGTCAGTTCCTGGTAAGTGAATGTTGATTTTACTCTGTACCTGTCAGTTTCTGGGATGTGAATGTTGATTTTACTCTGTACCTGTCAGTTCCTGGTATGTGAAGGTTGATTTTACTCTGTACCTGTCAGTTTCTGGGATGTGAATGTTGATTTTACTCTGTACCTGTCAGTTTCTGGGATGTGAATGTTGATTTTACTCTGTACCTGTCAGTTCCTGGTATGTGAATGTTGATTTTACTCTGTACCTTTCAGTTCCTGGTATGTGAATGTTGATTTTACTCTGTACCTGTCAGTTCCTGGTCTGTGAATGTTGATTTTACTCTATACCTGTCAGTTCCTGGTATGTGAATGTTGATTTTACTCTGTACCTGTCAGTTCCTGGTATGTGAATGTTGATTTTACTCTGTATCTGTCAGTTTCTGGTACGTGAATGTTGATTTTACTCTATACCTTTCAGTTCCTGGTATGTGAATGTTGATTTTACTCTGTACCTGTCAGTTCCTGGTATGTGAATGTTGATTTAATTCTGTACCTGTCAGTTCCTGGTCTGTGAATGTTGATTTTACTCTGTACCTGTCAGTTCCTGGTCTGTGAATGTTGATTTTACTCTGTACCTGTCAGTTCCTGGTCAGTGAATGTTGATTTTACTCTATACCTTTCAGTTCCTGGAGTGTGAATGTTGATTTTACTCTGTACCTGTCAGTTCCTGGTATGTGAATGTTGATTTTACTCTGTACCTGTCAGTTCCTGGTATGTGAATGTTGATTTTACTCTGTACCTGTCAGTTCCTGGTATGTGAATGTTGATTTTACTCTGTACCTGTCAGTTCCTGGTATGTGAATGGTGATTTTACTCTGTACCTGTCAGTTCCTGTTATGTAAATGTTGATTTTACTCTGGACCTGTCAGTTCCTGGCATGTGAATGTTGATTTTACTCTATACCTGTCAGTTCCTGGTATGTGAATGTTGATTTTACTCTGTACCTGTCAGTTCCTGGTATGTGAATGTTGATTTTACTCTATACCTTTCAGTTCCTGGTATGGGAATGTTGATTTTACTCTGTACCCGTCAGTTCCTGGTATGTGAATGTTGATTTTACTCTGTACCTGTCAGTTCCTGGTATGTGAATGTTGATTTAATTCTGTACCTGTCAGTTCCTGGTCTGTGAATGTTGATTTTACTCTGTACCTGTCAGTTCCTGGTATGTGAATGTTGATTTTACTCTGTACCTGTCAGTTCCTGGTATGTGAATGTTGATTTTACTCTGTACCTGTCAGTCCCTGGTATGTGAAGGTTAATTTTACTCTGTGTCTGTCAGTTCCTGGTATGTGAATGTTGATTTTACTCTGTACCTGTCAGTTCCGGGTATGTGAAGGTTGATTTTACTCTGTATCTATCAGTTTCTGGGATGTGAATGTTGATTTTACTCTGTACCTGTCAGTTCCTGGTAAGTGAATGTTGATTTTACTCTGTACCTGTCAGTTTCTGGGATGTGAATGTTGATTTTACTCTGTACCTGTCAGTTCCTGGTATGTGAAGGTTGATTTTACTCTGTACCTGTCAGTTTCTGGGATGTGAATGTTGATTTTACTCTGTACCTGTCAGTTTCTGGGATGTGAATGTTGATTTTACTCTGTACCTGTCAGTTCCTGGTATGTGAATGTTGATTTTACTCTGTACCTTTCAGTTCCTGGTATGTGAATGTTGATTTTACTCTGTACCTGTCAGTTCCTGGTCTGTGAATGTTGATTTTACTCTATACCTGTCAGTTCCTGGTATGTGAATGTTGATTTTACTCTGTACCTGTCAGTTCCTGGTATGTGAATGTTGATTTTACTCTGTATCTGTCAGTTTCTGGTACGTGAATGTTGATTTTACTCTATACCTTTCAGTTCCTGGTATGTGAATGTTGATTTTACTCTGTACCTGTCAGTTCCTGGTATGTGAATGTTGATTTAATTCTGTACCTGTCAGTTCCTGGTCTGTGAATGTTGATTTTACTCTGTACCTGTCAGTTCCTGGTCTGTGAATGTTGATTTTACTCTGTACCTGTCAGTTCCTGGTCAGTGAATGTTGATTTTACTCTATACCTTTCAGTTCCTGGAGTGTGAATGTTGATTTTACTCTGTACCTGTCAGTTCCTGGTATGTGAATGTTGATTTTACTCTGTACCTGTCAGTTCCTGGTATGTGAATGTTGATTTTACTCTGTACCTGTCAGTTCCTGGTATGTGAATGTTGATTTTACTCTGTACCTGTCAGTTCCTGGTATGTGAATGGTGATTTTACTCTGTACCTGTCAGTTCCTGTTATGTAAATGTTGATTTTACTCTGGACCTGTCAGTTCCTGGCATGTGAATGTTGATTTTACTCTATACCTGTCAGTTCCTGGTATGTGAATGTTGATTTTACTCTGTACCTGTCAGTTCCTGGTATGTGAATGTTGATTTTACTCTATACCTTTCAGTTCCTGGTATGGGAATGTTGATTTTACTCTGTACCCGTCAGTTCCTGGTATGTGAATGTTGATTTTACTCTGTACCTGTCAGTTCCTGGTATGTGAATGTTGATTTAATTCTGTACCTGTCAGTTCCTGGTCTGTGAATGTTGATTTTACTCTGTACCTGTCAGTTCCTGGTCTGTGAATGTTGATTTTACTCTGTACCTGTCAGTTCCTGGTATGTGAATGTTGATTTCACTCTGTACCTGTCAGTTCCTGGTATGTGAATGTTGATTTTATTCTGTACCTGCCAGTTCCTGGTATTTGAATGTTGATTTTACTCTGTACCCGTCAGTTTCTGGTATGTGAATGTTGATTTTATTCTGTATCTGTCAGTTCCTGGTATGTGAATGTTGATTTTGCTCTGTACCTGTCAGTTCCTGGTATGTGAATGTTGATTTTACTCTGTACCTGTCAGTTCCTTGTATGTGAATGTTGATTTTACTCTGTACCTGTCAGTTCCTGGTATGTGAATGTTGATTTTACTCTGTACCTGTCAGTTTCTGGTATGTGAATGTTGATTTTACTCTGTACCTTTCAGTTCCTGGTATGTGAATGTTGATTTTACTCTGTACCTTTCTATTCCTGGGATGTGAATGTTGATATTACTCTGTACCTGTCAGTTCCTGGCATGTGAATGTTGATTTTACTCTGTACCTCTCAGTTCCTGGTATGTGAATGTTGATTTTACTCTGTACCTGTCAGTTCCTGGGATGTGAATGTTGATTTTGCTCTGTACCTGTCAATTCCTGGTATGTGAATGTTGATTTTACTCTGTACCTGTCAGTTCCTGGAGTGTGAATTTTGATTTTACTCTGTACCTGTCAGTTCCTGGTATGTGAATGTTGATTTTACTCTGTACCTGTCAGTTCCTGGTATGTGAATGTTGAATTTACTCTGTACCTGTCAGTTCCTGGTATGTGAATGTTGATTTTACTCTGTAGTTTCAGTTCCTGGTATGTGAATGTTGATTTTACTCTGTACCTGTCAGTTCCTGGTATGTGAATGTTGATTTCACTCGGCACCTGTCAGTTCCTGGTATGTGAATGTTGATTTTACTCTGTACCTGTCAGTTCCTGGGATGTGAATGTTGATTTTACTCTGTACCTGTCAATTCCTGGTATGTGAATGTTGATTTTACTCTGTACCTTTCAGTTCCTGGTATGTGAATGTTGATTTTACTCTGTACCTGTCAGTTCCTGGTATGTGAAGGTTGATTTTACTCTGTACCTTTCAGTTCCTGATATGTGAATGTTGATTTTACTCTGTACCTGTCAGTTCCTGGTGTGTGAATGTTGATTTTACTCTGTACCTGTCAGTTCCTGGTATGTGAATGTTGATTTTACTCTGTACCTGTCAGTTCCTGGTCTGTGAATGTTGATTTTACTCTGTACCTTTCAGTTCCTGGTATGTGAATGTTGATTTTACTCTGTATCTGTCAGTTCCTGGTATGTGAATGTTGATTTTACTCTGTACCTGTCAGTTCCTGGTATGTGAAGGTTGATTTTTCTCTGTACCTGTCAGTTCCTGGTATGTGAATGTTGATTTTACTCTGTACCTGTCAGTTCCTGGTATGTGAATGTAGATTTTACACTGTACCTGTCAGTTCCTGGTATGTGAATGTTGATTTTACTCTGTACCTGTCAGTTCCTGGTATGTGAATGTTGATTTTACTCTGTACCTGTCAGTTCCTTGTATGTGAATGTTGATTTTACTCTGTCCCTGTCAGTTCCTGGTATGTGAATGTTGATTTTGCTCTGTACCTGTCAGTTCCTGGGATGTGAATGTTGATTTTACTCTGTACCTGTCAGTTCCTGGTATGTGAATGTTGATTTTACTCTGTACCTGTCAGTTCCTGTTATGTGAAGGTTGATTTTACTCTGTGTCTGTCAGTTCCTGGTATGTGAATGTTGATTTTACTCTGTACCTGTCAGTTCCGGGTATGTGAATGTTGATTTTACTCTGTATCTATCAGTTTCTGGTATGTGAATGTTGATTTTACTCTGTACCTGTCAGTTCCTGGTATGTGAATGTTGATTTTACTCTGTATCTGTCAGTTTCTGGGATGTGAATGTTGATTTTACTCTGTACCTGTCAGTTCCTGGTATGTGAAGGTTGATTTTACTCTGTCCCTGTCAGTTTCTGGGATGTGAATGTTGATTTTACTCTGCACCTGTCAGTTTCTGGGATGTGAATGTTGATTTTACTCTGTATCTGTCAGTTCCTGGTATGTGAATGTTGATTTTACTCTGTACCTTTCAGTTCCTGGTATGTGAATGTTGATTTTACTCTGTACCTGTCAGTTCCTGGTCTGTGAATGTTGATTTTACTCTATACCTGTCAGTTCCTGGTATGTGAATGTTGATTTTACTCTGTACCTGTCAGTTCCTGGTATGTGAATGTTGATTTTACTCTGTATCTGTCAGTTTCTGGTTCGTGCATGTTGATTTTACTCTATACCTTTCAGTTCCTGGTATGTGAATGTTGATTTTACTCTGTACCCGTCAGTTCCTGGTATGTGAATGTTGATTTTACTCTGTACCTGTCAGTTCCTGGTATGTGAATGTTGATTTAATTCTGTACCTGTCAGTTCCTGGTCTGTGAATGTTGATTTTACTCTGTACCTGTCAGTTCCTGGTCTGTGAATGTTGATTTTACTCTGTACCTGTCAGTTCCTGGTCAGTGAATGTTGATTTTACTCTATACCTTTCAGTTCCTTGAGTGTGAATGTTGATTTTACTCTGTACCTGTCAGTTCCTGGTATGTGAATGGTGATTTTACTCTGTACCTGTCAGTTCCTGTTATGTAAATGTTGATTTTACTCTGGACCTGTCAGTTCCTTTCATGTGAATGTTGATTTTACTCTATACCTGTCAGTTCCTGGTATGTGAATGTTGATTTTACTCTGTACCTGTCAGTTTCTGGTATGTGAATGTTGATTTTACTCTATACCTTTCAGTTCCTGGTATGTGAATGTTGATTTTACTCTGTACCTTTCAGTTCCTGGTATGTGAATGTTGATATTACTCTGTACCTGTCAGTTCCTGGCATGTGAATGTTGATTTTACTCTGTACCTCTCAGTTCCTGGTATGTGAATGTTGATTTTACTCTGTACCTGTCAGTTCCTGGTAGGTGAATGTTGATTTTGCTCTGTACCTGTCAATTCCTGGTATGTGAATGTTGATTTTACTCTGTACCTTTCAGTTCCTGATATGTGAATGTTGATTTTACTCTGTACCTGTCAGTTCCTGGAGTGTGAATGTTGATTTTACTCTGTACCTGTCAGTTCCTGGTATGTGAATGTTGATTTTACTCTGTACATGTCAGTTCCTGGTCTGTGAATGTTGATTTTACTCTATACCTGTCAGTTCCTGGTATGTGAATGTTGATTTTACTCTGTACCTGTCAGTTCCTGGTATGTGAATGTTGATTTTACTCTGTATCTGTCAATTTCTGGTACGTGAATGTTGATTTTACTCTATACATTTCAGTTCCTGGTATGTGAATGTTGATTTTACTCTGTACCTGTCAGTTCCTGGCATGTGAATGTTGATTTTACTCTGTACCTCTCAGTTCCTGGTATGTGAATGTTGATTTTACTCTGTACCTGTCAGTTCCTGGGATGTGAAAGTTGATTTTGCTCTGTACCTGTCAATTCCTGGTATGTGAATGTTGATTTTACTCTGTACCTTTCAGTTCCTGGGATGTGAATGTTGATTTTACTCTGTACCTGTCAGTTCCTGGAGTGTGAATGTTGATTTTACTCTGTACCTGTCAGTTCCTGGTATGTGAATGTTGATTTTACTCTGTACATGTCAGTTCCTGGTCTGTGAATGTTGATTTTACTCTGTACCTGTCAGTTCCTGGTATGTGAATGTTGATTTTACTCTGTATCTGTCAGTTTTTGGTACGTGAATGTTGATTTTACTCTATACCTTTCAGTTCCTGGTATGTGAATGTTGATTTTACTCTGTACCTGTCAGTTCCTGGTATGTGAATGTTGATTTAATTCTGTACATGTCAGTTCCTGGTCTGTGAATGTTGATTTTACTCTGTACCTGTCAGTTCCTGGTCTGTGAATGTTGATTTTACTCTGTACCTGTCAGTTCCTGGTCAGTGAATGTTGATTTTACTCTATGCCTTTCAGTTCCTGGAGTGTGAATGTTGATTTTACTCTGTACCTGTCAGTTCCTGGTATGTGAATGGTGATTTTACTCTGTACCTGTCAGTTCCTGGTATGTGAATGTTGATTTAATTCTGTACCTGTCAGTTCCTGGTCTGTGAATGTTGATTTTACTCTGTACCTGTCAGTTCCTGGTCTGTGAATGTTGATTTTACTCTGTACCTGTCAGTTCCTGGTCAGTGAATGTTGATTTTACTCTGTGCCTGTCAGTTCCTGGTATGTGAATGTTGATTTAATTCTGTACCTGTCAGTTCCTGGTCTGTGAATGTTGATTTTACTCTGTACCTGTCAGTTCCTGGTCTGTGAATGTTGATTTTACTCTGTACCTGTCAGTTCCTGGTCAGTGAATGTTGATTTTACTCTATACCTTTCAGTTCCTGGAGTGTGAATGTTGATTTTACTCTGTACCTGTCAGTTCCTGGTATGTGAATGGTGATTTTACTCTGTACCTGTCAGTTCCTGGTATGTGAATGTTGATTTTACTCTGTACCTGTCAGTTCCTGTTATGTAAATGTTGATTTTACTCTGGACCTGTCAGTTCCTGGCATGTGAATGTTGATTTTACTCTGTACCTGTCAGTTCCTGGTATGTGAATGTTGATTTTACTCTGTACCTGTCAGTTCCTGGTATGTGAATGTTGATTTTACCCTGTACCTGCCAGTTCCTGGTATTTGAATGTTGATTTTACTCTGTACCTGTCAGTTCCTTGTATGTGAATGTTGATTTTACCCTGTACCTGTCAGTTCCTGGTATGTGAATGTTGATTTTACTCTGTACCTGTACGTTTCTGGTATGTGAATGTTGATTTTGCTCTGTACCTTTCAGTTCCTGGTATGTGAATGTTGATTTTACTCTGTACCTTTCAGTTCCTGGTATGTGAATGTTGATATTACTCTGTACCTGTCAGTTCCTGGCATGTGAATGTTGATTTTACTCTGTACCTCTCAGTTCCTGGTATGTGAATGTTGATTTTACTCTGTACCTGTCAGTTCCTGGGATGTGAATGTTGATTTTGCTCTGTACCTGTCAATTCCTGGTATGTGAATGTTGATTTTACTCTGTACCTTTCAGTTCCTGGTATGTGAATGTTGATTTTACTCTGTACCTGTCAGTTCCTGGAGTGTGAATTTTGATTTTACTCTGTACCTGTCAGTTCCTGGTATGTGAATGTTGATTTTACTCTGTATCTGTCAGTTTCTGATACGTGAATGTTGATTTTACTCTATACCTTTCAGTTCCTTGTATGTGAATGTTGATTTTACTCTGTACCTGTCAGTTCCTGGTATGTGAATGTTGATTTTACTCTGTAACTGTCAGTTCCTGGTATGTGAATGTTGATTTAATTCTGTACCTGTCAGTTCCTGGTCTGTGAATGTTGATTTTACTCTGTACCTGTCAGTTCCTGGTCTGTGAATGTTGATTTTACTCAGTACCTGTCAGTTCCTGGACAGTGAATGTTGATTTTACTCGATATCTTTCAGTTCCTGGAGTGTGAACGTTGATTTTACTCTGTACCTGTCAGTTCCTGGTATGTGAATGGTGATTTTACTCTGTACCTGTCAGTTCCTGGTATGTGAATGGTGATTTTACTCTGTACCTGTCAGTTCCTGTTATGTAAATGTTGATTTTACTCTGGACCTGTCAGTTCCTGGTCTGTGAATGTTGATTTTACTCTGTACCTGTCAGTTCCTGGTCTGTCAATGTTGATTTTACTCTGTACCTGTCAGTTCCTGGCATGTGAATGTTGATTTTACTCTATACCTGTCAGTTCCTGGTATGTGAATGTTGATTTTACTCTGTACCTGTCAGTTCCTGGTATGTGAATGTTGATTTTACTCTGTACCTGTCAGTTCCTGGTATTTGAATGTTGATTTTACTCTGTACCTGTCAGTTTCTGGTATGTGAATGTTGATTTTATTCTGTATCTGTCAGTTCCTGGTATGTGAATGTTGATTTTACTCTGTACCTGTCAGTTCCTGGTATGTGAATGTTGATTTTACTCTGTACCTGTCAGTTCCTTGTATGTGAATGTTGATTTTACTCTGTACCTGTCAGTTCCTGGTATGTGAATGTTGATTTTACTCTGTACCTGTCAGTTTCTGGTATGTGAATGTTGATTTTACTCTGTACCTTTCAGTTCCTGGTATGTGAATGTTGATTTTACTCTGTACCTTTCAGTTCCTGGCATGTGAATGTTGATATTACTCTGTACCTGTCAGTTCCTTGCATGTGAATGTTGATTTTACTCTGTACCTCTCAGTTCCTGGTATGTGAATGTTGATTTTACTCTGTACCTGTCAGTTCCTGGGATGTGAATGTTGATTTTGATCTGTACCTGTCAATTCCTGGTATGTGAATGTTGATTTTACTCTGTACCTGTCAGTTCCTGGTATGTGAAGGTTGATTTTACTCTGTACCTGTCAGTTCCTGGTATGTGAATGTTGATTTAACTCTATACCTTTCAGTTCCTGGGATGTGAATGTTGATTTTACTCTGTACCTGTCAGTTCCTGGTATGTGAATGTTGATTTTACTCTGTACCTGTCAGTACCTGGTATGTGAATGTTGATTTTACTCTGTACCTGTCAGTTTCTGGTATGTGAATGTTGATTTTATTCTGTATCTGTCAGTTCCTGGTATATGAATGTAGATTTTACTCTGTATCTGTCAGTTCCTGGTATGTGAATGTTGATTTTACTCGATACCGTTCAGTTCCTGGAGTGTGAACGTTGATTTTACTCTGTACCTGGCAGTTCCTGGTATGTGAATGGTGATTTTACTCTGTACCTGTCAGTTCCTCTTATGTAAATATTGATTTTACTCTGGACCTGTCAGTTCCAGGCATGTGAATGTTGATTTTACTCTATACCTGTCAGTTCCTGGTATGTGAATGTTGATTTTACTCTGTCCCTCTCAGTTCCTGGTATGTGAATGTTGATTTTACTCTGTACCTGTCAGTTCCTGGTATTTGAATGTTGATTTCACTCTGTACCTGTCAGTTTCTGGTATGTGAATGTTGATTTTATTCTGTATCTGTCAGTTCCTGGTGTGTGAATGTTGATTTTACTCTGTACCGGTCAGTTCCTGGTATGTGAATGTTGATTTTACTCTGTACCTGTCAGTTCCTTGTATGTGAATGTTGATTTTACTCTGTACCTGTCAGTTCCTGGTATGTGAATGTTGATTTTACTCTGTACCGGTCAGTTTCTGGTATGTGAATGTTGATTTTACTGTGTACCTTTCAGTTCCTGGTATGTGAATGTTGATTTTACTCCGTACCTTTCAGTTCCTGGTATGTGAATGTTGATATTACTCTGTACCTGTCAGTTCCTGGCATGTGAATGTTGATTTTACTCTGTACCTCTCAGTTCCTGGTATGTGAATTTTGATTTTACTCTGTACCTGTCAGTTCCTGGGATGTGAATGTTGATTTTGCTCTGTACCTGTCAGTTCCTGGTATGTGAATGTTGATTTTACTCTGTACCTGTCAATTCCTGGTATGTGAATGTTGATTTTACTCTGTACCTGTCAATTCCTGGTATGTGAATGTTGATTTTACTCTGTACCTGTCAATTCCTGGTATGTGAATGTTGATTTTACTCTGTACCTGTCAGTTCCTGGTATGTGAAGGTTGATTTTACTCTGTACCTGTCAGTTCCTGGTATGTGAATGTTGATTTAACTCCATACCTTTCAGTTCCTGGGATGTGAATGTTGATTTTACTCTGTACCTGTCAGTTCCTGGTATGTGAATGTTGATTTTACTCTGTACCTGTCAGTACCTGGTATGTGAATGTTGATTTTACTCTGGACCTGTCAGTTTCTGGTATGTGAATGTTGATTTTATTCTGTATCTGTCAGTTCCTGGTATATGAATGTTGATTTTACTCTGTATCTGTCAGTTCCTGATATGTGAATGTTGATTTTACTCTGTACCTGTCAGTTTCTGGTATGTGAATGTTGATTTTATTCTGTACCTGTCAGTTCCTTGTATGTGAATGTTGATTTTACTCTGTACCTGTCAGTTCCTGGTATGTGAATGTTGATTTTACTCTGCACCTGTCAGTTTCTGGTATGTGAATGTTGATTTTACTCTGTACCTTTCAGTTCCTGGTATGTGAATGTTGATTTTACTCTGTACCTTTCAGTTCCTGGTATGTGAATGTTGATATTACTCTGTACCTGTCATTTCCTGGCATGTGAATTTTGATTTTACTCTGTACCTCTCAGTTCCTGGTATGTGAATGTTGATTTTTCTCTGTACCTGTCAGTTCCTGGGGTGTGAATGTTGATTTTGCTCTGTACCTGTCAATTCCTGGTATGTGAATGTTGATTTTACTCTGTACCTGTCAGTTCCTGGTATGTGAAGGTTGATTTTACTCTGTACCTGTCGGTTCCTGGTATGTGAATGTTGATTTAACTCTATACCTTTCAGTTCCTGGGATGTGAATGTTGATTTTACTCTGTACCTGTCAGTTCCTGGTATGTGAATGTTGATTTTACTCTGTACCTGTCAGTACCTGGTATGTGAATGTTGATTTTACTCTGTACCTGTCAGTTTCTGGTATGTGAATGTTGATTTTACTCTGTACCTGTCAGTTCCAGGTATATGAATGTTGATTTTACTCTGTATCTGTCAGTTCCTGGTATGTGAATGTTGATTTTACTCTGTACCTGTCAGTTCCTGGTATGTGAATGTTAATTTTATTCTGTATCTGTCAGTTCCTGGTATGTGAATATTGATTTTACTCTGTACCTGTCAGTTCCTGGTATATGAATGTTAATTTTACTCTGTATCTGTCAGTTCCTGATATGTGAATGTTGATTTTACTCTGTACCTGTCAGTTTCTGGTATGTGAATGTTGATTTTATTCTGTACCTGTCAGTTCCTGGTATGTGAAGGTTGATTTTACTCTGTACCTTTCAGTATCTGGTATGTGAATGTTGATTTTACTCTGTACCTGTCAGTTCCTGGTATGTGAATGTTAATTTTACTCTGTACCTGTCAATTCCTGGTCTGTGAATGTTGATTTTACTCTGTACCTGTCAGTTCCTGGTATGTGAAGGTTGATTTTACTCTGTACCTGCCAGTTTCTGGTATGTGAATGTTGATTTTACTCTGTACCTTTCAGTTTCTGGAATGTGAATGTTGATTTTACTCTGTATCTGTCAGTTTATGGTCTGTGAATATTGATTTTACTCTGTACCTGTCTGTTCCTGGTATGTGAATGTTGATTTTACTCTGTATCTGTCACTTTGTGCAATGACAGGGGTCAACAGAAGATCGTTACCTCTTGGAAGGAGAAGGTAGAACACAGTCAAGAACCACAGCAAGGGATGAAGAAGGAGAGAAGTCCGTGTGGCAGCAAGCACAGAAACAAGAACGGGTGTTGTGTGTTACTGCATATCTATTACCATTGTTAAATATAAACTTTGTACATCTTAGTTAAGTCTAATAAACTCTCTGACTTGCTCACATAACTTGAGTTTGTACCTTGTAGGTCTATCTTGGTCAGGAATCTAAAGGTGAGACGGGTTGGCTATTCTCTGCCTCACCTCTGTTCAGGAAACATCTACCTGAAACTTACAGCTCTTTACTATATGCATACATTACTGTGTATATTGTCCTCCTCAAACTTCGAAATTGTGGGCCCGATAAAAACATTCTTCTTTGTACAGTTTTCTGCGTCACTCCACTGCATAGTTCTGCTCAGAAAGCAAAAAGGATCAGTACACTACTAAACTCTAAAATAAAAGCAAAATACTGCGGATGCTGGAAATCTGAAATAAAAACAAGAAATGCTGGAAATACTCAGCAGGTCTGGCAGCATCTGTGTAGAGAGAAGCAGAGTTAACGTTTCAGGTCAGTGATCTTTGATCAGAATATTTGCAGCACTTTCTGATTTTATTTCAGATTTCCAGCATTCACAGTATTGTGTTTCTGTTAACATAATCGGATTGCTCAGGGACAAGTTGAAACCATTGTACAGCATTCTATTAATCAAAATGCTGCAGCAGCACAGCGCAGTAAGCGATGGTGGTATAGTGGTGAGCATAGCTGCTTTCCAAGCAGTTGATGTGGGTTTGATTCCTGGCCATCGCAAACTTAAATTGCAGGTTTACTTTATGTTGCAGTATTTTACAAACGAAAAAAATGTCAAAGCTTTGACAGAATTGAAATTGAGAAAATAATCTTATCATCCAATCAGATTCATTCTCCCGCTTGATTGGCGTCACCCTGGAGCAAGTTTGTTTCCTTCAAGTGTTTCTCCATTTTCCTATTGAAATCATTGATTGACTCTGCTTCCACCACACTTGTGGACAGACATTGCAGTTGCAATGTGGCAGGTAAAGCAAAAAGTGCTTCCTCAAATTTCCCTGCATCTCTTTCCCAAAACCATCAATCTGTGTCTCCTAGTCCTTGTACCATCAACTAATGGGAACGGGTTATCCTTGTCTAACTTACCTACACCTGCATCAGATCTCCCCTCAATCCACATTGCTGTAAGGAGAACAACCACTTACTTCGATAACACAATCCAGAGCCATCTATCCAAGCTTTTCAATAACAAAAGAATAGTTGTGTTGTCAGTTGTATAGATAGGAGCATAACTTCAAGAGACTTTGATAGATTAACTGATTGTCTCTGCCCAACGCACCAGATTTTCTGTATCACCTGAACACTGCTCACCGCTGTGTAAAGTTTAGAGTATTTTCATGGCTTACATTTATGCAAGAACTGCAATGTTAATGTTGGATTGTGAAGCATGACGGTCATCTTCACTGAACTATGTTAAAATGTCATGTTGAGAGATGTGTCAGTGTGGAAGATGCACGTAGCCATAGGAAAAAAAAAAGGCAAGTCATGTAGCTGGAGGAGAATCCACAATGTGGGCGCGATGGACCGTGACATATTTTACATTTGTGACAAATAAGGACAGCTAAAATAATAGGATTAATGATATGCTTTGTACATCAATATATTGAAGTCTGTTTGATCTGTTGCTTGCTTTATTATGAAATGTGTTTTAAAGGCTATACTTTGTTTCAACCTTTTTGTGAGAACAATGGGAGAGTCACCAGCACTCCTTGCATGGAGAGAGATGAGATAAAGGCAGAATTAAAGAAAAAAATGTCTGGGATCAGCAAGAATGGAACCTTTAGGATCCTTGCTAAAATAGAAAGAGTCGGGAAACATCTGTACTGTGTGTAGATTCAACCATTAACTAACTAGTGTCAAACAATGATGTCAACCTGGACCAATTAGGACACTTGGAACAATTCAAAACTAATATGGTAACATCCTTGCACCACAAGAAGGATAAAAGAAAGGGTGTTACAGGACATCGTCAGCACACTTAGAGAGGGGTCAACAGAAGAACGTTGGTACTGAAAAGGAGAAGATAGAATACAGTCGAAAAAACACAGCAAGGGGTGAAGAAGGAGAGAAGTCCGTGCGGCAGCAAGCACAGAAACAAGAACGGGTGTTGTGTGTTACTGAATATCTATTACCATTGTTAAGTATTAACTTTGTACATCTTGGTTAAGCCTAATAAACTCTCTGACTTGGTCACATAACTTGAGTTTGTACCTTGTCGGTCTATCTTGGTCAGGAATCTAAAGGTGAGACGGGTTGGGTATTCTCTGTCTCACCTCTGTTCAGGTAACATCTACCTGAAACTTCCAGCTCTTTACTATATGCATACATTGCTGTGTATTTTGTCCTCCTTAAACTTCGAAATTGTGGGCCCGTTAAAAACATTGTTCTTCGTACAGTTTTCTGCGTCACTCCACTGCATAGTTCTGCCCAGTAAGCAAAAAGGATCAGTTCACAACTAAACTCTAAAATAAAAGCAAAATACTGCAGATGCTGGAAATCTGAAATAAAAACAAGAAATGCTGGAAATACTCAGCAGGTCTGGCAGCATCTGTGGAGAGAGAAGCAGAGTTAACTTTTCAGGTGAGTGACCATTGATCAGAATATTTGCAGCACTTTCTGATTTTATTTCAGATTTCCAGCATTCACAGTATTGTGTTTCTGTTAACATAATCGGATTGCTCAGGGACAAGTTGAAACCATTGTACAGCATTCTATTAATCAAAACGCTGGACCAACATAGTACAGTAAGTGATGGTGGTATAGTGGTGAGCATAGCTGCCTTCCAAGCAGTTGACCTGGGTTCGACTCCCAGCCATCGCAACCTTAAATTGCAGGTTTGCTTTATGTTGCAGTATTTTGCAAACGAAAAAAATGTCAAAGCTTTGACAGAATTGAAATTGATAAAATATTCTTATCATCCAATCAGATTCATTCACTTGCTTGATTGGCGTCATCCTGGAGCAAGTTTGTTTCCTTCAAGTGTGTCTCCAATTTCCTATTGAAATCATTGATTGTCTCTGCTTCCACCACACTTGTGGACAGACATTGCAGTTGCAATGTAGCAGGTAAAGCAAAAAGTGCTTCCTCAAATTTCCCTGCATCTCTTTCCCAAAACCATCAATCTGTGTCTCCTAGTCCTTGTACCATCAACTAATGGGAGCGGGTTATCCTTGTCTAACTTACCTACACCTGCATCAGATCTCCCCTCAATCCACATTGCTGTAAGGAGAACAACCACTTACTTCGATAACACAATCCAGAGCCATCTATCCAAGCTTTTCAATAACAAAAGAATAGTTGTGTTGCAAGTAGTATAGATAGGAGCATAACTTCAAGAGACTTTGATAGATTAACTGATTGTCTCTGCCCAACGCACCAGATTTTCTGTATCACCTGAACACTGCTCACCGCTGTGTAAAGTTTAGAGTATTTTCATGGCTTACATTTATGCAAGAACTGCAATGTTAAGGTTGGATTGTGAAGCATGACGGTCATTTTCTCTGAACTATGTTAAAATGTCATGTTGAGAGATGTGTCAGTGTGGAAGATGCACGTAGCCATAGGAAAAAAAAAGGCAAGTCATGTAGCTGGAGGAGAATCCACAAAGTGGGCGCGATGGACCGTGACATATTTTATGTTTGTGACAAATAAGGACAGCTAAAATAATAGGATTAATGATATGCTTTGTACATCAATATATTGAAGTCTGTTTGATCTGTTGCTTGCTTTATTATGAAATGTGTTTTCAAGGCTATACTTTGTTTAAACCTTTTTGTGAGAACAATGGGAGAGTCACCAGCACTCCTTGCATGGAGAGAGATGAGATAAAGGCAGAATTAAAGAAAAAATGTCTGGTATCAGCAAGAATGTAACCTTTAGGATCCTTGCTAAAATAGAAAGAATCGGGAAACATCTGTACTGTGTGTAGATTCAACCATTAACTAACTAGTGTCAAACAATGATGTCAACCTGGACCAATTAGGACACTTGGAACAATTCAAAACTAATAAGGTAACATCCTTGCACCACAAGAAGGATAAAGGAAAGGGTGTTACAGGACATCGTCAGCACACTTAGAGAGGGGTCAACAGAAGATCGTTGGAACTTAAAAGGAGAAGATAGAATATAGTCACAAAAACACAGCAAGGGGTGAAGAAGGAGAGAAGTCCGTGCGGCAGCAAGCACAGAAACAAGAACGGGTGTTGTGTGTTACTGAATATCTATTACCATTGTTAAGTATTAACTTTGTACATATTGGTTAAGCCTAATAAACTCTCTGACTTGGTCACATAACTTGAGTTTGTACCTTGTCGGTCTATCTTGGTCAGGAATCTAAAGGTGAGACGGGTTGGGTATTCTCTGTCTCACCTCTGTTCAGGTAACATCTACCTGAAACTTACAGCTCTTTACTATATGCATACATTGCTGTGTATTTTGTCCTCCTTAAACTTCGAAATTGTGGGCCCGTTAAAAACATTGTTCTTCGTACAGTTTTCTGCGTCACTCCACTGCATAGTTCTGCCCAGTAAGCAAAAAGGATCAGTTCGCTACTAAACTCTAAAATAAAAGCAAAATACTGTAGATGCTGGAAATCTGAAATAAAAACAAGAAATGCTGGAAATACTCAGCAGGTCTGGCAGCATCTGTGGAGAGAGAAGCAGAGTTAACGTTTCAGGTGAGTGACCATTGATCGGAATATTTGCAGCACCTTCTGATTTTATTTCAGATTTCCAGCATTCAAAGTATTGTGTTTCTGTTAACATAATCGTATTGCTCAAGTACAAGTTGAAACCATTGTACAGCATTCTATTAATCAAAACGCTGGACCAACACAGTGCAGTAAGCGATGGTGGTATAGTGGTGAGCATAGCTTCCATACAAGCAGTTAATCTGGGTTCGATTCCCGGCCATCGCAACCTTAAATTGCAGGTCTACTTTAAGTTGCAGTATTTTACAAACGAAAAAAATGTCAAAGCTTTGACAGAATTGAAATTGATAAAATATTCTTATCATCCAATCAGATTCATTCTCCCGCTTGATTGGCGTCACCCTGGAGCAAGTTTGTTTCCTTCAAGTGTTTCTCCAATTTCCTATTGAAATCATTGATTGTCTCTGCTTCCACCACACTTGTGGACAGACATTGCAGTTGCAATGTAGCAGGTAAAGCAAAAAGTGCTTCCTCAAATTTCCCTGCATCTCTTTCCCAAAACCATCAATCTGTGTCTCCTAGTCCTTGTACCATCAACTAATGGGAACGGGTTATCCTTGTCTAACTTACCTACACCTGCATCAGATCTCCCCTCAATCCACATTGCTGGAAGGAGAACAACCACTTACTTAGATAACACAATCCAGAGCCATCTATCCAAGCTTTTCAATAACATAAGAATAGTTGTGTTGTAAGTAGTCTCGATAGGAGCATAACATCAAGAGACTTTGATAGATTAACTGATTGTCTCTGCCCAACGCACCCGATTTTCTGTATCACCTGAACACTGCTCAACGCTGTGTAAAGTTTAGAGTATTTTCATGGCTTACATTTATGCAAGAACTGCAATGTTAATGTTGGATTGTGAAGCATGACGGTCATCTTCACTGAACTATGTTAAAATGTCATGTTGAGAGATGTGTCAGTGTGGAAGATGCACGTAGCCATAGGGAAAAAAAAGGCAAGTCATGTAGCTGGAGGACAATCCACAAAGTGGGCGCGATGGACCGTGACATATTTTACGTTTGTGACAAATAAGGACAGCTAAAATAATAGGATTAATGATATGCTTTGTACATCAATATATTGAAGTCTGTTTGATCTGTTGCTTGCTTTATTATGAAATGTGTTTTCAAGGCTATACTTTGCTTAAACCTTATTGTGAGAACAATGGGAGAGTCACCAGCACTCCTTGCATGGAGAGAGATGAGATAAAGGCAGAATTAAAGAAAAAAATGTCTGGGATCAGCAAGAATGTAACCTTTAGGATCCTTGCTAAAATAGAAAGAGTCGGGAAACATCTGTACTGTGTGTAGATTCAACCATTAACTAACTAGTGTCAAACAGTGATGTCAACATGGACCAATTAGGGCACTTGGAACAATTCAAAACTAATATGGTAACATCCTTGCACCACAAGAAGGATAAAAAAAGGGTGTTACAGGACATCATCAGCACACTTAGAGAGGGGTCAACAGAAGATCGTTGGTACTTAAAAGGAGAAGATAGAATATAGTCAAAAAACACAGCAAGGGATGAAGAAGGAGAGAAGTCCGTGCGGCAGCAAGCGCAGAAACAAGAACGGGTGTTGTGTGTTACTGAATATTTATTACCATTGTTAAGTATTAACTTTGTACATCTTAGTTAAGCCTAATAAACTCTCTGACTTGGTCACATAACTTGAGTTTGCACCTTGTAGGTCTATCTTGGTCAGGAATCTAAAGGTGAGATGGGTTGGGTATCCTCTGTCTCACCTCTGTTCAGGTAAACCTAGCTGAAACTTACAGCTCTCTACTATATGCATACATTGCTGTGTATTTTGTCCTCCTTAAACTTCGAAATTGTGGGCCTGTTAAAAACATTATTCTTCGTACAGTTTTCTGCGTCACTCCACTGCATAGTTCTGCCCAGTAAGCAAAAAGGATCAGTTCACTAGTAAACTCTAAAATAAAAGCAAAATACTGCAGATGCTGGAAATCTGAAATATAAACTAGAAATACTGGAAATACTCAACAGGTCTGGCAGCATCTGTGGAGAGAGAAGCAGAGTTAACATTTCAGGTATGTGACCCTACTTCAGAACGAGCAAATATTCGAATTGTGAAAGGTTATAAGCAAGTAAAGCGGGGTTGGGGCAAGAGATAACAAAGGAGAAGGTGTAATTAAGACAAGTTCACAGAGTAGCCTCCTCTCCTTTAACCAACTACCATCTCAGAATACCAGTGTCAATTTTAACATGCATTTCTATTCTCCATGTAAGTCTGTTATTCACTACTGGATTGAATGCCTTTGGAAGAGCATATATCCAATAATTACTGTACTACCTTCAGTAACTTCAACCACCAGAATTCAATCATGTTAGTCGCACATGATTTGCCCTGAGCAAATCCGTACTGGTTGTCCTTTATTAACTCAGCACTGATGTCAAAAATAATAGTCTTTGTTAGCAGATTTTTCCTTCCCCTGGTTCTGCCTGGTTGTAATCATGGTGATAGGATGGATATGGGATGTTTATTACAATTCACTGTCATCATTTTTTCAATGATTGTCGCTGCAAACAACCTTTGAATTATATTGATGAAAAGCAAATTAATGGTAACGTGTGTGACACTGAGACTGGAAGATGGTCGGAATAAAGTGGAGGAAGGGGTGAGGGGGCGGCTCCTAAACTGTCCAAACGGATCTCGTCGAAGTGTAAAAGTGAATCCGAGTGTTTGAGGGATGAAAGTTAAACATCTGATAGTCTCTGCTTAATGTCATCAGAATGAATCTCTTAGTGACTGAAAATATATCTGAATGGCCTTGTCCTGCGAATCTGCAGAGAGTCCAACAGGTAAAAGTGGTTCAGTGAGATATACAGTATTTGTTTATAATCTGGCCCTGTTTTGAGTTTGGAAATAATAGAGAGCTTGTCTCTGGTACAATATGTCAGCGAGAGACTAGTTTAAATGTTTCTATCTTGAATAACTCTTTACCCAAATAGAACAGGATCTCTGTCAATGTGTTACATTATATAAAGGTCACAGGCCACTTCCGCTCCCTATTCTATCTCCCTGCTCTCGATCTCCTCCCTCTCCAGTTCATTATTATTGCTGATCATTATATTGGCCTATTTATTCTCTTCCATCTCGGACAGTCTCTCGCGATCAGGGATGACTTTTTTCCACTCCAGTTTGATGAGTTATGAAATGGCTGATAAGTCCAATACATGATCTGCAGACTCTGTCATATCAGGGACAGGTGGTGCTGGAAGGGTCAGGAAAATGACTGCATTGGAGGTGTGGGTGCTGCCTTCACTGCGTCGAGTTCACCTTTGCATGCTCCTGACAAATATCCCTGAAGAGTACAATGTCTTCCCAAATGAGGGATGATTTGAGGACATCTCTGAAGTGTTTCCACTGTCCTCCTGGGGTTCTCCTACAATGACCAAGTTCTGAGTAGAACAGCTGCTTCGGGATATTGGATTTACAGGTTCTTGGAGAGGCGCCTATTCATGGTAAGTGAAAGACTAACACTGACTGTCTGAACACATGTCAGTTGCTCTCTGAGAGTGAGAGGTACTGGAACACTTTCCCTCACATAATGTCCCAGATACAGTAAGGACAGATGGAGTGGACAAGCCTCTGTCTTTCTCCAGTACTGAATTATAGTGAGTTGGATGTTTAGTCAGTCCCGAACTGTCCTTGTTGGGTGAGTAGGCAACGGAATCGAGATCAGTTCCCGTCCCTGTGTGACTGTCACTCAAACTGCCCTGTGTGTGCAGGAATAACCCTGAGTCCCTCTATCCAGCTCTGTCTGCTATATCTGGAAAAATGCTGAACCTTTCATTTGTTGATCTGCTCAAACCGAGTTCAAGACCCAAGTAGTGAACAGAATGTCTCATTAATTGTTTGAATAATACTATGATTGAACAGCAGGTTATGATCGACTCAGCAAAAGTTTAGAAAAATTCCTGTCAATAAATCTTTCAAAATGGAGTGTGAGGATCTCCTGGCTCCGAGTGTTTCAGGGATACAGGACTAGACATCGGCAACTGAGCCCTGAAAATTCACAGCAAAGACTGTGTACATGAGGACATTTAACAATCGGGAGCTGAAACTCTGGGAGGGGCTCCATTGTCACTGTGTTTGTGTGTCCGGTATAATCGCGGCAGCTCCGTGTCTCTCTTGTTTAGAATGAAACGATGAAGATCACCATTCGGTATTTCTCACATTGACCGCGGGTTTCACTCCGGTTAGACAAACCTTTGCTGACTGAAATGAATTCTACAAGGTCCCAGCAAACACACCGACTCCCTCCTTCCTCCCATGTTTCTGTCGGATTGTTTTGAGAGGAGGGTCTCAATAATAACAAACACCCTGCAGGGAGAGACGGCAATTTGAACATCTAAATGGGATCAGCTCCCGGCTTTCTAGGTTATAGATTCCCTCCACCCCTCCCCACCCTCCCTCCACCCTAACCCCATGTTCAGTTTCATTGTTCACACATTGATGAGGGTGAAATGGGGAAAGTTCCCATTGAGTTTTGAACGCTCAATTCTTGCAGAGATCTGCGCACGCGCATTATAGCTCCGCCCACTGCGACGTCATAATGAAGCGTAGAGCGCATGCGCTCCCCTTCCCCCAACACTGTCTCTGAGCGTCATTCAGTGAGTGAGCGGAAGATTGTTTCAATCAGCTGCGAATGGAGACATCCGGGTCCCGGGGTAAGTGAACAAACAACATCTGCTTCCAGCAGCAACACCAGGTTTGGGAGCGAGTCTGCAGATGTGTTCAGAGATTAACATTGAATAGCGGGGAAGTTCAGCGGGAGTCGGAGATTGTGGAGCACAAACTGGTCCCGGAACATGGAGTGAGCCGGTGGGGGGAAGGGAGAGGTGACGACTCCATCGGGTAGTCCGATTCATGGGGCTTGGGTTGTTTCTGAGTGTCGCAAAACCGCTGCAAACAGGTGGGCAGCAGAAGCAGAGTGTTGCAGGAGACAGACACTGTTTGTGTTGCTGGTTTTCTTTTTCCGATTGTTCATAATGATTATTATTGAAAAGATTATATTGATTACTTTTGTATCATGTCAGTTAACTTGTCAGGGAGCAAGTAATAGAGAGGGATACCGACATGTACAGAATACTGGGGGAGACTGATAACACAAGAGTATTGAATAATACGTTATTAAGTGGAGTCAGAGTAAGGCAGAATGTAATACAGTCTGAATCAGGGTACATGGATGTGAACACACGGAGTGTGGTTGATAAGATGGTGAGGTACAGGCGGAGATTGTCATGTGGAAATTTGATGTTGTGGCTCGAACAGAGACTGGGTGTGAAACATTCCTGGATACAAGGTGTTCGGGAAAGATATGAAAGGGAATAAAGGGGGAGAGTTGTCAGTATTGATTAAGGAGAGTATTTCAGTGCTGGAGAAAAAGGATGTCCCAGTGGGGTCGAGGACAGAATCAATTTAGCGAGAGCTAAGGAACAAAAAAGCTGCAGTGACATTGCTCAGTGTTGTCTGCAGGCCACCAGCCAGTGGGTAAGACATGGAAAAACAAATTTGCAAGGAAATTAAAGCAAGGTGCAAACATTATAGGGTAGTTATAATGGAAGAGTTTAATTATCCAAATATGGACTGGGATAATAGTAGTGTTAAGGGCAATGAGGGACAAGAGTTCCCAGAGTGTGTTCAGGAAAATTTTCGACAACAGTATGTTGCTAGTCCAACGAGAAAGAAGGCACTGCTAGACCTGGTTCTAAGGAATGAGGTGGGCCAATTGGATCAAGTATCAGGAGGAGTGCATTTAGGGGGATAGTGATCATTGTATCATAAGGTTTAGGCTGACTATGGAAAAGGACAAAGAGCAATCCAAGGTAAGAATAATTAACTGGGGGAAAGTCAACTTCAATGGGGTAAGAATGGAGCTGGGGCGAATAAATTGGAGTCAAAAGCTGGCATCAAAACTGGTAGATGAACATTGGGTTACCTTCAAAGAAGAGATAGTTCGGGCACAGTCGATGTATGTTCCCTTGAAGGGGAAAATTAAAACAAACAAACCCAGAACTCCTTGGATGGCAAAAGAGGTAGAGATTAAGATAAAGAAGAAAAAGTGTGTTTGTGAGAGATGCCAGATAGAAAATATTACTGTGAACCAGGCTGAATATAGAAGGTCCAGAGGGGAAGTGAAAAAAAATAAATAAATAGGAGAAGCAATGAGAGAAGATGAAAAGAGACAGCCAGCGAGCATTAAAGGAAATCCCAACGTTTTCTATAAGCATATAAATAGTAAAAAGGTGGTAAAAGGAGGAATGCGGCCGATTAGGGACCAGAAAGGGGATTTACACATGGAGACAGAGGGCATAGCTGAGGTATTAAAGCAATACTTTGCATCTGTCTTTGTCTGGGTTGCATCTTCTTCCTTGGTAATGTTGGAAGAGGAGGTAAGTCAGATATTAAAGGGTTTTAAAATTGATAAAGAAGAAATGTTAGATAGTCTGTCTGTACTTAAAGTGGAGAAAGCACCAGAGCCAGATGAGATGCATCTAAGGAAACTGAGGGAAGTGAGGGTGGAAATCACAGAAGATCTGGCCATAATTTTGCACTCTTCCTTAGACTCGGGGGTGGTGATAAAGAACTGCAGAGTTTTCCAGAAAAGGGTGTAAATATAAGCCTATCAACTGCAGGCCAGTTAGTTTAAATTCAGTGTTGGGAAAAAAATCGAGAAAAATTAATTAGGGGCAAAATCAATAGTCACAGGGACTATTAAAGCAGAGAAGGCTGAGGGGGGACCTGACTGAGGAAAACAAAATTGAGAAGCATAGATAGGACGATTTGTTTTCCCTGAGCAGAGATGTCAAGAACCAGGGGACATAGATTTAAGGTTAGGAGCAGGAGGTTTAGAGGGGCTTTGAGGAAAAATGTTTTCACCCAGAAGATGGTTGGAATGTGGATCACACTGCCTGAAGAGATGGTAGAGGCAGAAATCCTCACAACATTCAAGAAGTATTTAGAGGAACATTTGAACCGCCATAGCATACAAGGATACTGACCAAATGCTGGAAAATGGGATTAGGATACTTAGGTACCTGATGGCCAGCATGTACATGATGGGCCGAAGGGCCTATTTATGTGCTGTAGAACTCTGTGACTCTAAATGTGAGTTAATTAAGGAAAAGCAGCATGGATTTCTTCAGGGAAAATCATGTTGAACCAAATTGCTGAAGTCTTTTGAGGAGGTAACAGAGAGGGTTGATGAGGGCAATGCTGTTGATGTGGTGTACATGGACCTTCAAAAGGTGTTTGATACAGTGCAACAACAGACTTGTGAGCAAACTTGTAGTTCGTGCAATAAAATGGACAGTCGCAACTAGATACGAAATTGCCTGAGTTACAGGAAACAAAGAGCAGTGGTTAATGGATGTTTTTTGGCTGGAGGAAGGTTGTGATGGAGTTTCCCTGGGATCAGTGTTTGGACCCTTGCTTTTCCTGATATAGGTTAATCTCTGAGACCTTGGTGCACAATTTCAAAGTATGCAGATGATAAGAAACTTGGAAGCATTGTGAACTGTGAGGTGGATAGTGTAGAACTACAAAAGGACATAGACAAGTTGGTGGAATGGGCAGACAGGTGGCAGATGAAGTTCAATGCACAGAAATGTAAGGTGATTCATTTTGGTAGTAAGAACATGGAGAAACAGTATAAAATAAAGGGTATAATTCTAAAGGGGGTGCAGGAGCAGATGGACTGAGGTGTGTATGTGCATAACTCATTGAAAGTGGCAGGACAGGTTTAGAATGTGTTTAATAAAACATACAGCATCCTAGACTTCGTTCATAGTGGAATAAAGTACAAGAGCAAGGAAGTTATGTTGACCTTCTGTAAGACACTAATTCAGCCTCTGCTGAAGTATGATGTCCAATTCTGGGCACCTCACTTGAGGAAAGACCTGACAGCATGGGAGATAGTACAGAGAAGATTCATGAGGATGGATCCAGGGATGAGGAAATTCAGTTTTGAAGATAGATTGGAGAAGCTAGGACTGTTTTCCCTGGGGAAGAGCAGACTGAGAGGTGATTTGATAGAGGTATTCAAAATCATGAGGTGGCTGGATAGAGTGGATAGAGAGAAACTCTGGGGGTGGCACAGTGGTGCAGTGGTTAGCACCGCAGCCTCACAGCTCCAGCAACCCGGGTTCAATTCTGGGTACTGTCTGTGTGGAGTTTGCAAGTTCTCCCTGTGTCTGCATGGGTTTCCTCCGGGTGCTCCGCTTTCCTCCCACAGCCAAAAGACTTGCAGGTTGGTAGGTAAATTGGCCATTATAAATTGCCCCGAGTATAGGTAGCTGGTAGGGAAATATAGGGACAGGTAGGGATGTGGTAGGAATATAGGATTAGTATAAATGGGTGGTTGATGGTCGGCACAGACTCGTTGGGCCAAAGGGCCTGTTTCAGTGCTGTATCTCTAAACTAAACTGTTCCCACTCATGAGAGGATCGAGAACAAGAAGGCACAAATTTAGAGTATTTGGTTAGAGTAGCAAAAGGTACATGAGG
This sequence comes from Heterodontus francisci, assembly GCF_036365525.1. Lineage (NCBI taxonomy): Eukaryota > Metazoa > Chordata > Chondrichthyes > Heterodontiformes > Heterodontidae > Heterodontus > Heterodontus francisci. The sequence continues at coordinate 18,523,124 of NC_090415.1, forward strand.
AAAATCTTTTTCATGCAGCGAGTGGTTAAGATCTGGAATGCACTGCCTGAGAATTTGATGGAGGCAGGTTTGACTGAAGTATTCAAAAGGGAATTAGAAAGTTTTATGAAAGGGAAGAATTTGGTGGGGTTATGGGGAGAAGGCAGGAGAATGGAACTGAGGGAGTTGCTCTTTCAGAGAACCGGTGCAGACACGATGGGCCAAATGGCCTCCTTCTGCACTGTAATGATTCTGTGATTCTTCTCACTGACCTTTCTTCAAGTATAAGAATTACTTTTTCTTGCTGCAGGCAAACATTTGAAGGAACCAGAATGAAAGTCCTGACTCCTGGACACAAGGAAAAGTGCAGCCAGCTTGTTCCAACACACAGTAGGTAGATACAGTATCACACAGAAAGCACAGTGACACAGCCAGCTCATCATTTCCACTGCAACAAACAAAAGAAGTAGTCAGACCCACACTGATCCCAAGATCAAGAGACATATTTTCAATCCAACAGTCAAGCAGAGCAGGAGAGATAGAAGTTGTATCTATTTCACTCCAGCTGACTGGTAGATACATCAAACCCAGTCTAAAAACACACTCATTATCAGATTTAAATACACTGTGTCAATTTGACTACATTTCAAATAAGATATCAACTAGAACAGGCAAAATTTACCTGATTGAAAGCTACAGAATGAATCCCAATAAAGTTCCCCACAATATCAACTGAGCTACAGATTACAAACCAGTCCAAACATGTCACTAAGGGTCAGACAGAAACATACAGTATTCATTCTTTTTTTTTACAAAATGGTGTAATTTGACTTTACATACCAGGTCATGTATCAGATTGAAAGATTAACACTCACAATTAATTTGGCAGAGCAAGGAATTGGATACCAATTCACAACTCATGTACAAGAATTGAACAAAATAGACAGCTATGAAATAGTTAATTCCTATTTTATATTAAACACAAGGAAAAAAAATATTGATACACGAAAAGATTTAACAGCAGCCAACAGAATGCTTGAGGTACATATTAAGTACTGAAGGATCACACAGACATCACAGAGATGCAAATTGAACCTGACACTGAAACAGGGTATCAGAGCCTAATGGATGGAGAATGAATCACATATCATACCCATAATTTACATATACTGAATGGATCCAACATGCATGTACAGTACGCATACTGGCTGCTACAGAATTAATCTCACACTTGCACACTCCCTCAGAGGCAGATACATTTATTTAGAGATACAGCACTGAAACAGACCCTTCGGCCCACCGAGTCTGTGGCGACCAACAACTACCCATTTATACTAACCCTACAGTAATCTCATATTCCCAACCACCTATCTTCTAGGGGCAATTTACCTATCACCTGCAAGTCTTATGGCCGTGGCAGGAAACCGAAGCACTTGGCGAAAACCCACACGGTCACAGGGAGAACTTGCAAACTCCACACAGGCAGTACCCAGAATCGAACCCGGGTCCCTGGAGTTATGTGGCTGCGGCGCTAACCACTGCGCCACTGTGCCACCCACTAGACAAGGAATGAATTCCAAGCACACATTCTGGACCAGAGATTTAAAGATACAGAATGTGGCCCACTATCATGTCAAGTAAGAGAAGATCTTAAGAACATAACAAATATGACCAAGAGTAGGCCATTTGACCTCTCCACTCTACTGTGCCATTTAATATGATCATGGCTGATCTGATTGTGCTTAACTTCACTTTCCTCGCTGTCCCAATAACCCTTTACTGCCTTGTAGATCAAAAATCTGTCTGTCTGTCTATCTATCTATCACAGCCAGAGACTGACAGCTATATAATGCATCCCATAATCAATTACATGACGTGAAACAGACAGACACAGTAAAAATCTGATTCACATGGAGTAGGAGTGCCTAAAAAACAGAGTCCACAATGCCATTCAATAATATTTCCTAACAGGTACAGAATGAATGCCACACTCACAAACTCTACCAGTCACAGAAAAACACAGAATAAACAACACATTCACATACAATACCAGAGACAGAGAGATACTGAATGAATCACATTCTCACTGTCAGTTGCGGAGACGGATGATAAATGAATTAATCCACACTCACATTCAGTTTGAGAGACTGATGGATACAGAAATATATTCACACTCACAGGCAGTACCAGAAACTGACATACACCACATTAATCCTTGTACGTTTTTGTAGTACTGCCAGATAAACAATCAGCAAGTGCTGCTTGTTCATTGCTTTTACACACTGGACTGCCCTGTTCCTCAAAAAATTACAGTTCAGTCTTCGAGATAAAACATCCCAGAAACCCTGATGTTAACAAAGAACAGTACAGCACAGGAACAGGCCATTCGGCCCTCCAAGCCAGCCATCTTGATGCCTGCTGAAACTAACACCTTCTGCACTTCCGGGGCCGATATCCCTCTATTCCCTTCCTATTCATATATTTGTCAAGATGGCTCTTAAACGTTGCTATCGTATCTGCTTCCACCACCTCCCCTGGCAGCAAGTTCCAGGCACACACCACCCTCTGTGTAAAAAAACTTGCCTCGCACATCCCCTGAAACTTTGCCCCTCTCACCTTAAACCCGAGTAACTGACTCTTCCACCCGGGGAAAAAGCTTCTGACTATCCACTCTGTCCATGCACTCATAACTTTGTAAACCTCTATCATGTCGCCCCTCCACCTCCGTCGTCCCAGTGAAATCAATCCGAGTTTTTCCAACCTCTCCTCATAGCTAATGCCCTCCAGACCGGGCAACATCCTGGCAAACCTCCTCTGTACCCTCTCCAAAGCCTTCACGTCCTTCTGTACAGCTGCAACGTGACTTGCCAATTTTTATACTCTATGCCCCGACCGATGAAGGCAAGCATGCCGTATGCCTTCTTGACTACCTTATCCACCTGCGTTGCCACTTTCAGTGACCTGTGGACCTGTACGCCCAGATCTCTCTGCCTGTCAATACTCCTAAGGGTTCTGCCATTTACTGTATACCTCCCACCTGCATTAGACCTTCCAAAATGCATTACCTCACATTTGTCTGGATTAAACTCCATCTGCCATTTCTCCGCCCAAGTCTCCAACCGATCGATATCCTGTTGTAACCTCTGACAATCCTCATCACTATCCGCAACTCCACCAACCTTTGTGTCGTCCGCAAACTTACTAATCAGACCAGCTACATTTTCCTCCAAATCATTTATATATACTACAAACAGCAAAGGTCCCAGCTCTGATCCCTGTGGAACACCACTAGTCACATCCCTCCATTCAGAAAAACACTGTTGCCCTCTGTCTTCTGTGACTGAGCCAGTTCTGTATCCATCTTGCCAGCTCACCTCTGATCCAGTGTGACTTCACCTTTTGCACCAGTCTGCCATGCGGGACCTTGTCAAAGGCTTTACTAAAATCCATATAGACAACATCCACTGCCCTTCCCTCATCAATCATCTTCGTCACTTCCTCAAAAAAGTCAATCAAATTAGTAAGACACGACCTCCCCTTCACAAAACCATGCTGTCTCTCGCTAATAAGTTTGTTTGTTTCCAAATGGGATTAAATCCTGTCCTGAAGAATCCTTTCCAATAGTTTCCCTACTACTGACGTCAGGCTCACCAGCCTAGAATTTCCTGGATTATCCTTGCCACCCTTCTTAAACAAAGGAACAACATTGGCTATTCTCCAGTCCTCTGGGACCTCACCTGTAGCCAATGAGGATGCAAAGATTTCTGTCAAGGCCCCAGCAATTTCTTACCTTGCATCCCTCAGAATTCTAGGGTAGATCCCATCAGGCCCAGGGGACTTATCTAACTTAATGCTTTGCAAGTATTAAAATGCAAAACAAATAATCTAATAGTGATCAAATACAGTTATGTATTTATTGAACATCTTTCTTCCAACTCCTTGAGTACATAAAATTAAAGATCCCAACTCCAGGAACCAAAATAAGTTTTTGTTGATAACTTATAAATACACACAGTATTTATCTTTTCTGTCAGAAATATCAGCCTGTCTCTTCTGAGACTTTCAAACAACTTCTTGACTCCCTCATGATTTTTACGCAGTCTTCTCATGAGATTATCCATTTTCTCTCCACAAAGAAAGACTTGCTCTTCTCGAGCACCTTTCACAATCTCAGGACGTCCCAAACCACATTCCACCCAATGAAGATCTTTGTGAATTGTCGTCACTGTTGTACAGTAGGAAACACAGCCATTGCCCACAGCAAGTTCCCACAAACAGCACTGTGATAATAACCAGATAAAACAGAAACAAATCGTGTCAAACCATAGTTTAGTTTAGTTTAGTGATACAGCACTGAAACAGGCCCTTCGGCCCACCGAGTCTGTGCCGACCATCACCACCCATTTATACTAATCCTACACTAATCCCATATCCCGACCACCTACCGAGACAAGGGGCAATTTATAATGGCCAATTAACCTACCAACCTGTGTGTCTTTGGCATGTGGGAGGAAACCGGAGCACCCGGAGGAAACCCACGCAGACACAGGGAGAACTTGCAAACTCCACACAGACAGTACCCAGAATTGAACCCGGGTCGCTGGAGCTGTGAGGCTGCGGTGCTAATGACTGCGCCACTGTGCCGCCAAAATAGATTAAAATAGATTAAAAAGAAAACTAATAACCTACTTCAACGAGGCACCCAATCAGCAGTGAGGTGAACATTGGATGTGGTGGTCTCAGTTACAGACAGAGCAAGTAAGTCGTCTCCGTTACAGACAGAGCAAGTAAGTCGTCTCCGTTACAGACAGAGCAAGTAAGTCGTCTCCGTTACAGACAGAGCAAGTAAGTCGTCTCAGTTACAGACAGAGCAAGTAAGTGGTCTCAGTGACAGACAGAGCAAGTCAGTGGTCTCAGTGACAGACAGAGCAAGTCAGTGGTCTCAGTTGCAGACAGAGCAAGTCAGTGGTCTCAGTTGCAGACAGAGCAAGTCAGTGGTCTCAGTTGCAGACAGAGCAAGTCAGTGGTCTCAGTTGCAGACAGAGCAAGTCAGTGGTCTCAGTTGCAGACAGAGCAAGTCAGTGGTCTCAGTTGCAGACAGAGCAAGTCAGTGGTCTCAGTTGCAGACAGAGCAAGTCAATGGTCTCAGTTGCAGACAGAGCAAAAAAAAACAAAAGGTCTTATAAATGGTCATGTAAAAAAAGAATAGAGTCAACAGTGGAAGGCTGAAGGACAGTCCTCCACTGGTTGATTGTCCTTCCAGCTACACTGAAGTTCCTCTCCCTGATGCTACAGCTCGCCGGAATGCAAAGTATACTTCTAGCCAGCCTGGTCAATTTAGGGTATGTAACACTGTGTTCCTTCCACCAGCCCAACAGATCACGTTCGTTTTCCATCGCCAACACAGCAGGTCTCTGTGCTGTGTACTGCTGCACTTCATCATTTGTGTCTAATTCTTCATGAACATTCTCCCATTCAGCAAATGCAGTCACTGCTTTTTTGGCAGCTGTAGTTTCATTCTCAACCACTGTCGTTTCCTTCACCGGTTCTTCTGTTTTAATGTTGTTGATAAGTCTGCGCACTTCAGAATAAACTACTTCCCTATCATGGCTGGATAACATTCGTAGCTGATTAAATTTAGGCCAGAGAAATGTTGCTATTTTGTGCTCGTCATTTATTTTAACTTTCTTCAGAAGCCACTGTCTGTGCCGTTCCCTGACAACTGCTTGCGTTGGAGTATCTGAAGAATGTGGCATACAGAGACGTTTAAGTTTCTCAAACCACGGAATTACCAGGTTCAATGTAGGATATTGGTCTCCCTCGAGTTCCCTCTGAGCTTCATAAAATGGTCGGAGGAAATCCACCAAAAACTGCAAGACATCAGGGGTGATATTTTCCAGCCTGAAGCTTTCCCCACGCTGTTCCAGTTTCTTGTACAGCTCATGATAAATATCCTGAATTGAATTCAGTGTCAGATACACAGTACTGTACCTCGTTTCACCCATTGGATTTAAAGTTTTAGACAACTGTGCAGCAAGACCAGACTGTTTAATATATGTCACCAAGTCTTTGGCATGATGTATAGTTTCTACAACATCCGGAGCTTCAGAAGCTAATTCCTTTGGATCAAGTGAATGTTGAAGGACCGTGTTATATACATGGCCCTGACAATCCAGACGTCGATATGGTCTAAGATCAAACACTATGTTAGTGCCTTGATCTGTCACCCAGACCAGTTTATATAAATTTGCTGGGTCGAATCCAAATGTATTCACGAGCAGAATTAAAATCTCCTGCCTGATGTTTTTACCAGTTTTGACGTCCTCCAGTGGAAACATTGCTGTTGTTAAAACTTTGGCATGAAGTTTAAAATCTACTGTGATGTAATGACAAGTTATCGACATATAATGGATTTTATTGTAGTCGTCCGTCCACATGTCAGTTGTCATTCCCACATTCACATCCTTCAGTATGTCAGTAATCTGAGAAATTAGTTCTTTTCTCTTTTCTTTGGCCACATCACGACACCTTCTTGAAACTGTACTTGGATTTGGTAACACACTTGATGCTGATACTTGACCGTATGTCGCACCCACATTGATAAGCTCTTGTGCTAGCTCAACAAACCCTTCACCAGAAACAGTTTGGAAAGATCGAATATCTTTGCAACAGAAACTCACGCATTTGTCTATAATTTCTGATTTCTTGTGAGTGGGTCTGTTTTTCTTTCTTGTCCGTACAAAGGAAGTTAAGTCTGACCGACTTGGCCCTGCTGTGGGTCGAGTACATCCTTTCACAGCGTGTCGCTGCAAAGATGAATTTCCTGTCTTTTTGCTGTGATATTTTAGTAGAAGTTTGCAAGATTTACATTGTACAAATCCACTTGAACTTTTACTATTGCGGAAAACAACAACATTGAAATGTTCCCACACGGAAGATTTACGTTTTCCGGCTACAGGACTTTCCACTGCTAAACATTCTCCAGTAGACAGCATTTGTTTTACATCCATAGTGTACAGTAATGTAAAATCACCTTTGGACACATGTAGTCGGGTCTAGTCGTGTTTGGGTCAGGCAGCCAGGCTTTAAGTCAGATTTCTACTTCCATGTCCTATTGTTGAAGGGAAAACAAGCAGACACTGTTTAAAATGTGTCCTTAAACTTCTCACCTAGTCTTTAAACAATCGCCGCATCGTTAGTGCGGCCATTTTTTTCTGCTGTTCACTGTCCAATAACAATGAACAGAGAGACTCTGGATCTGAACCAGGAACATTCATTACAGTTTGGAGACAGAAAGCAGCAATGATTTTCAATAGTGAGTACTTCTCATTCTGTCTCACTCACCCTGTCCAGACACTGCCTGAGAAATACCTCTCTCTTCTCCTGACTCACTCCATGTCCCAGGACCAGTACCTGCTAAAGGCCTGCGACCAGACCCGAACCAGACAGGACCTGACGACATGTGTCGGGTTTGGGTCGGTCACTCTTCCGGGTCGAGCTCTTGGGCTCGGGTCGGACAAACACAGTATTAATCGGACGTGAAAGGTTGTTTAAAAAGATGAAGATTGGAGCCACGAAGTCAGTGAGTGTTTGGTCATGAGTTAAACAGAAACCCATGGAGTTGTGTCCAGACACGTTGTGCCACACGGTACCAGTATCTGTATTGCTTAAACTAAACACAGCAATTGCCAGAAGGCTCAGTAAATATCATTATACATTACCTGGACTCCTGCTTTCCAGGTTGAAATACTTGTTGCAAGTTTATCCAGTGAGCAGCTGAAATGCAAAGAGCAGGAATGTTCTGAGTGATTAATTATTACAAAATGATTCTAAAATATACAGTATTTGTATTAAAAATATAACCTGTTCACTGTCAGGACTCTCGTGTGCAAACACACACACAGTACCTGACCGAACCACAGCGGACCCGAACCCGACCCGACCATCCCTTCACTTTCCTTCCTGACACCCAACCGGCAAGAAGCTGCAGCGCATGCGTGTTGATGGCAAAGTGACGGCACCGGTTCACTGCGCAGACTCAATTCCGACCCGGACTCCCAGCTCCGGTCAGTTTTTTTAAATTTCAATACTGACCAGCAGAGACTGACCGAGTGTGTCCGACCCGAACCCGAACTGGACCCGAGCCCGAAAGCCGGAGCCGCAAGCTGGGCCCGAGCCGAGGCGGACACATGTGCTCGGGTCCCGCTCGGGTTGGACTCGGGTATCCAGGCCTCTAGTGCACATTCCACACAGTCCCCGACTCCCGCTGAACTTCCCCGCTATTCAATGTTAATCTCTGAACACATCTGCAGACTCGCTCCCAAACCTGGTGTTGCTGCTGGAAGCAGATGTTGTTTGTTCACTTACCCCGGGACCCGGATGTCTCCATTCGCAGCTGATTTAAACAATCTTCCGCTCACTCACTGAATGACGCTCAGAGACAGTGTTGGGGGAAGGGGAGCGCATGCGCTCTTCGCTTCATTATGACGTTCCAGTGGGCGGGGCTATATCGCGCGTGCGCAGATCTCTGCAACAAAACTCAATGGGAACTTTCCCCATTTCACCCTCATCAATGTGTGAACAATGAAACTGAACATGGGGTTAGGGTGGAGGGAGGGTGGGGAGGGGTGGAGGGAATCTAGAACCTAGAAAGCCGGGAGCTGATCCCATTTAGATGTTCAAATTGCCGTCTCTCCCTGCAGGGTCTTTGTTATTATTGAGACCCTCCTCTCAAAACAATCGGACAGAAACATGGGAGGAAGGAGGGAGTCGGTGTGTTTGCTGGGACCTTGTAGAATTCATTTCAGTCAGCAAAGGTTTGTCTAACCGGAGTGAAACCCGCGGTCAATGTGAGTAATACCGAATGGCGATCTTCATCGTTTCATTCGAAACAAGAGAGACACGGAGCTGCCGCGATTATACCGGACACACAAACACAGTGACAATAGAGCCCGTCCCAGAGTTTCAGCTCCCGGTTGTTAAATATCCTCATGTACACAGTCTTTGCTGTGAATTTTCAGGGCTCAGTTGCCGATGTCTTGTCCTGTATCCCTGAAACACTCGGAGCCAGGAGATCCTCACATTCCATTTTGAAAGATTTATTGACAGGAATTTTTCTAAACTTTGGCTGAGTCGATCATAACCTGCTGATCAAGCATAGTATTATTCAAACAATTAATGAGACATTCTGTTCACTACTTGGGTCTTGAACTCGGTTTGAGCAGATCAACAAGTGAAAGGTTCAGCATTTTTCCAGATATAACAGACAGAGCTGGATAGAGGGACTCAGAGTTAATCCTGCACACACAGGGCAGTTTGAGTGACAGTCACACAGGGACGGGAACTGATCTCGATTCCGTTGCCTACTCACCCAACAAGGACAGTTCGGGACTGACTAAACATCCAACTCACTATAATTCAGTACTGGAGAAAGACAGAGGCTTGTCCACTCCATCTTTCCTTACTGTATCTGGGACATTATGTAAGGGAAAGTGTTCCAGTACCTCTCACTCTCAGAGAGCAACTGACATGTGTTCAGACAGTCAGTGTTAGTCTTTCACTTACCATGAATAGGCGCCTCTCCAAGAACCTGTAAATCCAATATCCCGAAGCAGCTGTTCTACTCAGAACTTGGTCATGGTAGGAGAACCCCAGGAGGACAGTGGAAACACTTCAGAGATGTCCTCAAATCATCCCTCATTTGGGAAGACATTGTACTCTTCAGGGATATTTGTCAGGAACATGCAAAGGTGAACTCGACGCAGCGAAGGCAGCGAAGACAGCACCCACACCTCCAATGCAGTCATTTACCTGACCCTTCCAGCAACACCAGTCCCTGATATGACAGAGTCTGCAGATCATGCATTGGACTTATCAGCCATTTCATAACTCATCAAACTGGAGTGGAAAAAATTCATCCCTGATCGCGAGAGACTGTCCGAGATGGAAGAGAATAAATAGGCCAATATAATGATCAGCAATAATAATGAACTGGATAGGGAGGAGATCGAGAGCAGGGCGATCGAATAGGGAGGGAAAGTGGCCTGTGACGTTTATATAATGTAACAAATTGACAGAGATTCTGTTCTATTTGGGTAAAGACTTATTCAAGATAGAAACATGTAAACTAGTTTCTCGCTGACATATTGTACCAGAGACAACCTCTCTATTATTTCCAAACTCAAAACAGGGCCAGATTATAAACAAATACTGTATTTCTCACTGAACCACTTTTACCTGTTGGACTCTCTGCAGATTCGCAGGACAAGGCCATTCAGATATATTTTCAGTCACTAAGAGATTCATTCTGATGACATTAAGCAGAGACTATCAGATGTTTAACTTTCATCCCTCAAACGCTCGGATTCACTTTTACACTTCGACGAGATCCGTTTGGACAGTTTAGGAGCCGCCCCCTCACCCCTTCCTCCGCTTTATTCCGACCATCTTCCAGTCTCAGTGTCACACACATTACCATTAATTTGCTTTTGATCAATATAATTCAAAGGTTGTTTGCAGCGAAAATCATTGAAATAATGATGACAGTGATTTGTACAAAATATCCCATATCCATCCTATCACCATGATTACAAGCAGGCAGAACCAGGGGAAGGAAAAATCTGCTAACAAAGACTATTATTTTTGACATCAGTGCTGAGTTAATAAAGGACAACCAGTACGGATTTGCTCAGTGCAAATCATGTGCGACTAACATGATTGAATTCTTGTGGTTGAAGTTACTGAAGGTAGTACAGTAATTATTGGATATATGCTCTTCCAAAGGCATTCAATCAAGTAGTGAATAACAGACTTACATGGAGAATAGAAATGCATGTTAAAATTGACACTGGTATTCTGAGATGGTAGTTGGTTAAAGGATAGGAGGCTACTCTGTGAACTTGTCTTAATTACACCTTCTCCTTTGTTATCTCTTGCCCCAACCCCGCTTTACTTGCTTATAACCTTTCACAATTCTAATATTTGCTCGTTCTGAAGTAGGGTCACAGACCTGAAACGTTAACTTTGCTTCTCTCTCCACAGATGCTGCCAGACCTGCTGAGTATTTCCAGCATTTCTTGTTTTTATTTCAGATTTCCAGCATCTGCAGTATTTTGCTTTTATTTTAGGGTTTAGCAGTGAACTGATCCTTTCTGCTGACTGGGCAGAACTATGCAGTGGACTGACGCAGAAAACTGTACGAAGAACAATGTTTTTAACGGGCCCACAATTTCGAAGTTTAAGGTGGACAAAATACACAGCAATGTATGCATATAGTAAAGAGCTGTAAGTTTCAGCTAGATTTACCTGAACAGAGGTGAGACAGAGAATACCCAACCCGTCTCACCTTTAGATTCCTGACCAAGATAGACCGACAAGGTGCAAAGGCAAGTTATGTGACCAAGTCAGAGAGTTTATTAGGCTTAACTAAGATGTACAAAGTTAATACTTAACAATGGTAATAGATATTCAGTAACACACAACACCCGTTCTTGTTTCTGCGCTTGCTGCCGCACGGACTTCTCTCCTTCTTCAACCCTTGCTGTGTTTTCTTGACTGTATTCTATCTTCTCCTTTTAAGTACCAACGATCTTCTGTTGACCCCTCTCTAAGTGTGCTGACGATGTCCTGTAACACCCTTTCTTTTATCCTTCTTGTGGTGCAAGGATGTTATCATATTAGTTTTGAATTGTTCCAAGTGTCCTAATTGGTCCAGGTTGACATCACTGTTAGACACTAGTTAGTTGATAGTTGAATCTACACACAGTACAGATGTTTCCCGACTCTTTCTATTTTATCATGGATCCTAAAGGTTACATTCTTGCTGATCCCAGACATTATTTTCTTTAATTCTGCCTTTATCTCATCTCTCTCCATGCAAGGAGTGCTGGTGACTCTCCCATTGTTCTCACAAAAAGGTTTAAACAAAGTATAGCCTTGAAAACACATTTCATAATAAAGCAAGCAACAGATCAAACAGACTTCAATATATTGATGTGCAAAGCATATCATTAATCCTATTATTTTAGCTGTCCTTATTTGTCACAAACGTAAAATATGTCACAGTCCATCGCGCCCACATTGTGGATTCTCCTCCAGCTACATGACTTGCCTTTTTTTTTCCTATGGCTACGTGCATCTTCCACACTGACACATCTCTCAACATGACATTTTAACATAGTTCAGTGAAGATGACCGTCATCCTTCACAACCCAACATTAACATTGCAGATCTTGCATAAATGTAAGCCATGAAAATACTCTAAACTTTACACAGCGGTGAGCAGTGTTCAGGTGATACAGAAAATCTGGTGCGTTGGGCAGAGACAATCAGTTAATCTATCAAAGTCTCTTGAAGTTATGCTCCTATCTATACTACTTACAACACAACTATTCTTTTGTTATTGAAAAGCTTGGATAGATGGCTCTGGATTGTGTTATCTAAGTAAGTGGTTGTTCTCCTTCCAGCAATGTGGATTGAGGGGAGATCTGATGCAGGTGTAGGTAAGTTAGACAAGGATAACCCGTTCCCATTAGTTGATGATACAAGGACCAGGAGACACAGATTGATGGTTTTGGGAAAGAGATGCAGGGTAATTTCAGGAAGCACTTTTTGCTTTACCTGCTACATTGCAACTGCAATGTCTGTCCACAAGTGTGGTGGAAGCAGAGACAATCAATGATTTCATTAGGAAATTGGAGAAACACTTGAAGGAAACAAACTTGCTCCAGGGTGACGCCAATCAAGCAAGAGAATGAATCTGATTGGATGATAAGAATATTTTATCAATTTCAATTCTGTCAAAGCTTTGACATTTTTTTCGTTTGTAAAATACTGCAACAAAAAGTAAACCTGCAATTTAATGTTGCGATGGCCGGGAATCAAACCCAGGTCAACTGCTTGGAAGGCAGCTATGCTCACCACTATTCCACCATCGCTAACTGTACTATGTTGGTCCAGCGTTTTGATTAATAGAATGCTGTACAATGGTTTCAACTTGTACCTGAGCAATACGATTATGTTAACAGAAACACAATACTGTGAATGCTGGAAATCTGAAATAAAATCAGAAAGTGCTGCAAATATTCTGATCAATGGTCACTCACCTGAAACGTTAACTCTGCTTCTCTCTCCACAGATGCTGCCAGACCTGCTGAGTATTTCCAGCATTTCTTGTTTTTATTTCAGATTTCCAGCATCTGCAGTATTTTGCTTTTATTTTAGAGTTTAGTCGCGAACTGATCCTTTTTGCTTACTGGGCAGAACTATGCAGTGGAGTGACGCAGAAAACTGTACGGAGAACAATGTTTTTAACGGGCCCACAATTTCGAAGTTTAAGGAGGACAAAATACACAGCAATGTATGCATATAGTAAAGAGCTGTAAGTTTCAGCTCGATATTACCTGAACAGAGGTGAGACAGAGAATACACAACCCGTCTCACCTTTAGATTCCTGACCAAGATAGACCGACAAGGTACAAACTCAAGTTATGTGACCAAGTCAGAGAGTTTATTAGGCTTAAATAAGATGTACAAAGTTAATACTTAACAATGGTAATAGATATTCAGTAACACACAACACCCGTTCTTGTTTCTGTGCTTGCTGCCGCACGGACTTCTCTCCTTCTTCATCCCTTGCTGTGTTTTTTTGACTATATTGTATCTTCTCCTTTTAAGTACCAACGATCTTCTGTTGACCCCTCTCTAAGTGTGCTGACGATGTCCTGTAACACCCTTTCTTTTATCCTTCTTGTGGTGCAAGGATGTTACCATATTAGTTTTGAATTGTTCCAAGTGTCCTAATTGGTCCAGGTTGACATCATTGTTTGACACTAGTTAGTTAATGGTTGAATCTACACACAGTACAGATGTTTCCCGACTCTTTCTATTTTAGCAAGGATCCTAAAGGTTACATTCTTGCTGATCCCAGACATTTTTTTCTTTAATTCTGCCCTTATCTCATCTCTCTCCATGCAAGGAGTGCTGGTGAGACTCCCATCGTTCTCTCAAAAAGGTTTAAACAATGTATAGCCTTGAAAACACATTTCATAATAAAGCAAGCAACAGATCAAACAGACTTCAATATATTGATGTACAAAGCATATCATTTATCCTATTATTTTAGCTGTCCTTATTTGTCACAAACGTAAAATATGTCACGGTCCATCGCGCCCACTTTGTGGATTCTCCTCCAGCTACATGACTTGCCTTTTTTTTTCCTATGGCTACGTGCATCTTCCACACTGACACATCTCTCAACATGACATTTTAACATAGTTCAGTGAAGATGACCGTCATGCTTCACAATCCAACATTAACATTGCAGTTCTTGCATAAATGTAAGCCATGAAAATACTCTAAACTTTACACAGCGGTGAGCAGTGTTCAGGTGATACAGAAAATCTGGTGCGTTGGCAGAGACAATCAGTTAATCTATCAAAGTCTCTTGAAGTTATGCTCCTATCTATGCTTCTTACAACACAACTATTCTTTTGTTATTGAAAAGCTTGGATAGATGGCTCTGGATTGTGTTATCTAAGTAAGTGGTTGTTCTCCTTCCAGCAATGTGGATTGAGGGGAGATCTGATGCAGGTGTAGGTAAGTTAGACAAGGATAACCCGTTCCCATTAGTTGATGGTACAAGGACTAGGAGACACAGATTGATGGTTTTGGGAAAGAGATGCAGGGTAATTTCAGGAAGCACTTTTTGCTTTACCTGCGACATTGCAACTGCAATGTCTGTCCGCAAGTGTGGTGGAAGCAGAGACAATCAATGATTTCAATAGGAAATTGGAGAAACACTTGAAGGAAACAAACTTGCTCCAGGGTGACGCCAATCAAGCAGGAGAATGAATCTGATTTGGATGATAAGAATATTTTATCAATTTCAATTCTGTCAAAGCTTTGACATTTTTTTCGTTTGTAAAATACTGCAACATAAAGTAAACCTGCAATTTAAGGTTGCGATGGCCGGAGGTCGAACCCAGGTCAACTGCTTGGAAGGCAGTTATGCTCACCACTATACCACCATCGCTCACTGGACTGCTTTGGTCCAGCGTTTTGATTAATAGAATGCTGTACAATGGTTTCAATTCGGACCTGAGCAATACGATTATGTTAACAGAAACACAATACTGTGAATGCTGGAAATCTGAAATAAAATCAGAAAGAGCTGCAAATATTCTGATCAATGGTCACTCACCTGAAACGTTAATTCTGCTTCTCTCTCCACAGATGCTGCCAGACCTGCTGAGTATTTCCAGCATTTCTTGTTTTTATTTCAGATTTCCAGCATCTGCAGTATTTTGCTTTTATTTTAGAGTTTAGTTGCGAACTGATCCTTTTTGCTTACTGGGCAGAACTTTGCAGTGGAGTGACGCAGAAAACTGTACGAAGAACAATGTTTTTAACGGGCCCACAATTTCGAAGTTTAAGGAGGACTAAATACACAGCAATGTATGCATATCGTAAAGAGCTGTAAGTTTCAGGTAGATGTTACCTGAACAGAGGTGAGACAGAGAATACCCAACCCGTCTCACCTTTAGATTCCTGACCAAGATAGACCGACAAGGTACAAACTCAAGTTATGTGACCAAGTCAGAGAGTTTATTAGGCTTAACTAAGATGTACAAAGTTAATACTTAACAATGGTAATAGATATTCAGTAACACAACACCCGTTCTTGTTTCTGTGCTTGCTGCGGCACGGACTTCTCTCCTTCTTCATCCCTTGCTGTGTTTTTTTGACTATATTCTATCTTCTCCTTTGAAGCACCAACGATCTTCTGTTGACCCCTCTCGAAGTGTGCTGACGATGTCCTATAACACCCTTTCTTTTATCCTTCTTGTGGTGCAAAGATGTTACCAATAGATATTCAGTAACACAACACCCGTTCTTGTTTCTGTGCTTGCTGCCACACGGACTTCTCTCCTTCTTCATCCCTTGCTGTGGTTCTTGACTGTGTTCTACCTTCTCCTTCCAAGAGGTAACGATCTTCTGTTGACCCCTCTCATTGCACAAAGTGACAGATACAGAGTAAAATCAACATTCACATACCAGGAACAGACAGGTACAGAGTAAAATCAACATTCACATACCATAAACTGACAGGTACAGAGTAAAATCAACATTCACATTCCAGAAACTGAAAGGTACAGAGTAAAATCAACATTCACATACCATAAACTGACAGATACAGAGTAAAATCAACATTCACATACCAGGAACTGAAAGGTACAGAGTAAAATCAACATTCACATACCAGAAACTGGCAGGTACAGAGTAAAATCAACATTCACCCTGGAGCAAGTTTGTTTCCTTCAAGTGTTTCTCCAATTTCCTACTGAAATCATTGATTGTCTCTGCTTCCACCACACTTGTGGACAGACATTGCAGTTGCAATGTCGCAGGTAAAGCAAAAAGTGCTTCCTCACATTTTGCTGCATCTCTTTCCCAAAACCATCAATCTGTGTCTCCTAGTCCTTGTACCATCAACTAATGGGAACGGGTTATCCTTGTCTAACTTACCTACACCTGCATCAGATCTCCCCTCAATCCACATTGCTGTCAGGAAAACAACCACTTACTTAGATAACACAATCCAGAGCCATCTATCCAAGCTTTTCAATAGCATAAGAATAGTTGTGTTGTAAGTAGTATAGATAGGAGCATAACTTCAAGAGACTTTGATAGATTAACTGATTGTCTCTGCCCAACGCACCAGATTTTCTGTATCACCTGAACACTGGTCACAGCTGTATAAAGTTTCGAGTATTTTCATGGCTTACATTTATGCAAGAACTGCAATGTGAAGGTTGGATTGTGAAGCATGACGGTCATCTTCTCTGAACTAAGTTAAAATGTCATGTTGAGAGATGTGTCAGTGTGGAAGATGCACGTAGCCATAGGAAAAAAAAAGGCAAGTCATGTAGCTGGAGGAGAATCCACAAAGTGGGCGCGATGGACCGTGACATATTTTACGTTTGTGCCAAATAAGGACAGCTAAAATAATAGGATAAATGATATGCTTTGTACATCAATATATTGAAGTCTGTTTGATCTGTTGCTTGCTTTATTATGAAATGTGTTTTCTAGGCTATACTTTGTTTAAACCTTTTTGTGAGAACAATGGGAGAGTCACCAGCACTCCTTGCATGGAGAGAGATGAGATAAAGGCAGAATTAAAGAAAAAAATGTCTGGGATCAGCAAGAATGTCACCTTTAGGATCCTTGCTAAAATAGAAAGAGTCGGGAAACATCTGTACTGTGTGTAGATTCAACCATTAACTAACTAGTGTCAAACAGTGATGTCAACCTGGACCAATTAGGACACTTGGAACAATTCAAAACTAATATGGTAACATCCTTGCACCACAAGAAGGATAAAAGAAAGGGTGTTACAGGACATCGTCAGCACACTTAGAGAGGGGTCAACAGAAGATCGTTGGTACTTAAAAGGAGAAGATACAATATAGTCAAAAAAACACAGCAAGGGATGAAGAAGGAGAGAACTCCGTGCGGCAGCAAGCACAGAAACAAGAACGGGTGTTGTGTGTTACTGAATATCTATTACCATTGTTAAGTATTAACTTTGTACATCTTGGTTAAGCCTAATAAACTCACTGACATGGTCACATAACTTGAGTTTGTACCTTGTCCGTCTATCTTGGTCAGGAATCTAAAGGTGAGACGGGTTGGGTATTCTCTGTATCACCTCTGTTCAGGTAACATCTACCTGAAACTTACAGCTCTTTACTATATGCATACATTGCTGTGTATTTTGTCCTCCTTAAACTTCGAAATTGTGGGCCCGTTAAAAACATTGTTCTTCGTACAGTTTTCTGCGTCACTCCACTGCATAGTTCTGCCCAGTCAGCAAAAAGGATCAGTTCGCTACTAAACTCTAAAATAAAAGCAAAATACTGCAGATGCTGGAAATCTGAAATAATAATAAGAAATGCTGGAAATACTCAGCAGGTCTGGCAGCATCTGTGGAGAGAGAAGCAGAGTTAACGTTTCAGGTGAGTGACCATTGATCAGAATATTTGCAGCACTTTCTGATTTTATTTCAGATTTCCAGCATTAACAGTATTGTGTTTCTGTTAACATAATCGTGTTGCTCAGGTGCAAGTTGAAACCATTGTACAGTATTCTATTAATCAAAACGCTGGACCAGCACAGTACAGTAAGCGATGGTGGTATAGTGGTGAGCATAACAAAAACAAGAAATGCTGGATTCACTCAGCAGGTCTGGCAGCACCTGTGGAAAGAGAAGCAGAGTTAACGTTTCGGATCAGTGATCCTTCTTCGGAACTGGTGAGCATATAGTGGTGAGCATAGCTGCCTTCCAAGCAGTTGACCTGGGTTCGATTCCCGGCCATCGCAAACTTAAATTGAAGGTTTACTTCATGTTGCAGTATTTTACAAACGAAAAAAATGTCAAAGCTTTGACAGAATTGAAGTTGATAAAATATTCTTATCATCCAATCAGATTCATTCTCCCGCTTGATTGGCGTCACCCTGGAGCAAGTTTGTTTCCTTCATGTGTTTCTCCAATTTCCTATTGAAATCATTGATTGTCTC
This sequence comes from Heterodontus francisci, assembly GCF_036365525.1. Classification (NCBI taxonomy): domain Eukaryota; kingdom Metazoa; phylum Chordata; class Chondrichthyes; order Heterodontiformes; family Heterodontidae; genus Heterodontus; species Heterodontus francisci. Next base: position 18,541,682 of record NC_090415.1, read on the forward strand.
TGCTTCCACCACACTTGTGGACAGACATTGCAGTTGCAATGTAGCAGGTAAAGCAAAAAGTGCTTCCTCACATTTCCCGGCATCACTTTCCCAAAACCATCAATCTGTGTCTCCTAGTCCTTGTACCATCAACTAATGGGAACGGGTTATCCTTGTCTAACTTACCTACACCTGCATCAGATCTCCCCTCAATCCACATTGCTGGAAGGAGAACAACCACCTACTTAGATAACACAATCCAGAGCCATCTATCCAAGCTTTTCAATAGCATAAGAATAGTTGTGTTGTAAGTAGTATAGATAGGAGCATAGCTTCAAGAGACTTTGATAGATTAACTGATTGTCTCTGCCCAACGCACCAGATTTTCTGTATCACCTGAACACTGCTCACAGCTGTATAAAGTTTAGAGTATTTTCATGGCTTACATTTATGCAAGAACTGCAATGTTAAGGTTGGATTGTGAAGCATGACGGTCATCTTCTCTGAACTATGTTAAAATGTCATGTTGAGAGATGTGTCAGTGTGGAAGATGCACGTAGCCATAGGAAAAAAAAAGGCAAGTCATGCAGCTGGAGGAGAATCCACAAAGTGGGCGCGATGGACCGTGACATATTTTACGTTTGTGACAAATAAGGACAGCTAAAATAATAGGATTAATGATATGCTTTGTACATCAATATATTGAAGTCTGTTTGATCTGTTGCTTGCTTTATTATGAAATGTGTTTTCAAGGCTATACTTTGTTTAAACCTTTTTGTGAGAACAATGGGAGAGTCACCAGCACTCCTTGCATGGAGAGAGATGAGATAAAGGCAGAATTAAAGAAAAAAATGTCTGGGATCAGCAAGAATGTAACCTTTAGGATCCTTGCTAAAATAGAAAGAGTCGGGAAACATCTGTACTGTGTGTAGATTCAACCATTAACTAACTAGTGTCAAACAATGATGTCAACCTGGACCAATTAGGACACTTGGAACAATTCAAAACTAATATGGTAACATCCCTGCACCACAAGAAGGATAAAAGAAAGGGTGTTACAGGACATCGTCAGCACACTTAGAGAGGGGTCAACAGAAGATCGTTGGTACTTAAAAGGAGAAGATAGAATATAGTCAAAAAACACAGCAAGGGATGAAGAAGGAGAGAAGTCCGTGCGGCAGCAAGCACAGAAACAAGAACGGGTGTTGTGTGTTACTGATTATCTATTACCATTGTTAAGTATTAACTTTGTACATCTTGGTTAAGCCTAATAAACTCTCTGACATGGTCACATAACTTGAGTTTGTACCTTGTCGGTCTATCTTGGTCAGGAATCTAAAGGTGAGACGGGTTGGGTATTCTCTGTCTCACCTCTTTTCAGGTAACATCTACCTGAAACTTACAGCTCTTTACTATATGCATACATTGCTGTGTATTTAGTCCTCCTTAAACTTCGAAATTGTGGGCCCGTTAAAAACATTGTTCTTCGTACAGTTTTCTGCGTCACTCCACTGCATAGTTCTGCCCAGTAAGCAAAAAGGATCAGTTCGCTACTAAACTCTAAAATAAAAGCAAAAGACTGCAGATGCTGGAAATCTGAAATAATAATAAGAAATGCTGGAAATACTCAGCAGGTCTGGCAGCATCTGTGGAGAGAGAAGCAGAGTTAACGTTTCAGGTGAGTGACCATTGATCAGAATATTTGCAGCACTTTCTGATATTATTTCAGATTTCCAGCATTCACAGTATTGTGTTTCTGTTAACATAATCGTGTTGCTCAGGTGCAAGTTGAAACCATTGTACAGCATTCTATTAATCAAAACGCTGGACCAGCACAGTACAGTAAGCGATGGTGGTATAGTGGTGAGCATAGCTGCCTTCCAAGCAGTTGACCTGGGTTCGATTCCAGGCTATCGCAGCCTGAAGTTGCAGCTTTCCTTTATGTTGCAGTATTTTACAAACGAAAAAAATGTCAAAGCTTTGACAGAATTGAAATTGATAAAATATTCTTATCATCCAATCAGATTCATTCTCCCGCTTGATTGGCGTCACCCTGGAGCAAGTTTGTTTCCTTCAAGTGTTTCTCCAATTTCCTATTGAAATCATTGATTGTCTCTGCTTCCACCACACTTGTGGACAGACATTGCAGTTGCAATGCAGCAGGTAAAGCAAAAAGTGCTTCCTCACATTTCCCGGCATCTCTTTCCCAAAACCATCAATCTGTGTCTCCTAGTCCTTGTACCATCAACTAATGGGAACGGGTTATCCTTGTCTAACTTACCTACACCTGCATCAGATCTCCCCTCAATCCACATTGCTGGAAGGAGAACAACCACCTACTTAGATAACACAATCCAGAGCCATCTATCGAAGCTTTTCAATAGCATAAGAATAGTTGTGTTGTAAGTAGTATAGATAGGAGCATAACTTCAAGAGACTTTGATAGATTAACTCATTGTCTCTGCCCAACGCACCAGATTTTCTGTATCACCTGAACACTGCTCACAGCTGTATAAAGTTTAGAGTATTTTCATGGCTTACATTTATGCAAGAACTGCAATGTTAAGGTTGGATTGTGAAGCATGACGGTCGTCTTCTCTGAACTATGTTAAAATGTCATGTTGAGAGATGTGTCAGTGTGGAAGATGCACGTAGCCATAGGAAAAAAAAAGGCAAGTCTTGTAGCTGGAGGAGAATCCACAAAGTGGGTGCGATGGATTGTGACATATTTTACGTTTGTGACAAATAAGGACAGCTAAAATAATAGGATTAATGATATGCTTTGTACATCAATATATTGAAGTCTGTTTGATCTGTTGCTTGCTTTATTATGAAACGTGTTTTCAAGGCTATACTTTGTTTAAACCTTTTTGTGAGAACAATGGGAGAGTCACCAGCACTCCTTGCATGGAGAGAGATGAGATAAAGGCAGAATTAAAGAAAAAAATGTCTGGGATCAGCAAGAATGTAACCTTTAGGATCCTTGATAAAATAGAAAGAGTCGGGAAACATATGTAATGTGTGTAGATTCAACCATTAACTAACTAGTGTCAAACAGTGATGTCAACCTGGACCAATTAGGACACTTGGAACAATTCAAAACTAATATGGTAACATCCTTGCACCACAAGAAGGATAAAAGAAAGGGTGTTACAGGACATCGTCAGCACACTTAGAGAGGGGTCAACAGAAGATCGTTGGTACTTAAAAGGAGAAGATAGAATACAGTCAAAAAAACACAGCAAGGGATGAAGAAGGAGAGAAGTCCGTGCGGCAGCAAGCACAGAAACAAGAACGGGTGTTGTGTGTTACTGAATATCTATTAACATTGTTAAGTATTAACTTTGTACATCTTAGTTAAGCCTAATAAACTCTCTGACTTGGTCACATAACTTGAGTTTTCACCTTGTAGGTATATCTTGGTCAGGAATCTAAAGGTGAGACGGGTTGGGTATTCTCTGTCTCACCTCTGTTCAGGTAAATCTCGCTGAAACTTGCAGCTCTTTACTAAATGCATACATTGCTGTGTATTTTGTCCTCCTTCAACTTCGAAATTGTGGGCCCGTTAAAAACATTGTTCTTCGTACAGTTTGTTGCGTAACTCCACTGCATAATTCTGCCCAGTAAGCAAAAAGGATCAGTTCGCGACTGAACTCTGAAATAAAAGCAAAATACTGCAGATGCTGGAAATCTGAAATAAAAACAAGAAATGCTGGAAATACTCAGCAGGTCTGGCAGCATCTGTGGAGAGAGAAGCAGAGTTAACGTTTCAGGTGAGTGACCATTGATCAGAATATTTGCAGCACTTTCTGATTTTATTTCAGATTTCCAGCATTCACAGTATTGTGTTTCTGTTTTCAGAATCGCATTGCTCAGGGACAAGTTGAAACCATTGTACAGCATTCTATTAATCAAAACGCTGGACAAGCACAGTACAGTAAGTGATGGTGGTATAGTGGTGAGCATAGCTGCTTTCCAAGCAGTTGACTTGGGTTCGATTCCCGGCCATTGCAACCTTAAATTGCAGGTTTACTTTATGTTGCAGTATTTTACAAACGAAAAAAATGTCAAAGCTTTGACAGAATTGAAATTGATAAAATATTCTTATCATCCAATCAGATTCATTCTCCCGCTTGATTGGCGTCACCCTGGAGCAATTGTGTTTCCTTCAAGTGTTTCTCCAATTTCCTATTGAAATCATTGATTGTCTCTGCTTCCACCACACTTGTGGACAGACATTGCAGTTGCAATGTCGCAGGTAAAGCAAAAAGTGCTTCCTCACATTTCGCTGCATCTCTTTCCCAAAACCATCAATCTGTGTCTCCTGGTCCTTGTCCCATCAACTAATGGGAACGGGTTATCCTTGTCTAACTTACCTACACCTGCATCAGATCTCCCCTCAATCCACATTGCTGTCAGGAGAACAACCACTCACTTAGATAACACAATCCAGAGCCATCTATCCAAGCTTTTCAATAACAAAAGAATAGTTGTGTTGTAAGTAGTCTCGATAGGAGCATAACATCAAGAGACTTTGATAGATTAACTGATTGTCTCTGCTCAACGCACCAGATTTTCTGTATCACCTGAACACTGCTCACCGCTGTGTAAAGTTTAGAGTATTTTCATGGCTTACATTTATGCAAGAACTGCAATGTTAAGGTTGGATTGTGAAGCATGACGGTCATCTTCACTGAACTATGTTAAAATGTCATGTTGAGATATGTGTCAGTGTGGAAGATGCACGTAGCCATATGAAAAATAAAGGCAAGTCATGTAGCTGGAGGAGAATCCACAATGTGGGCGCGATGGACCGTGACATATTTTACGTTTGTGACAAATAAGGACAGCTAAAATAATAGGATTAATGATATGCTTTGTACATCAATATATTGAAGTCTGTTTGATCTGTTGCTTGCTTTATTATGAAATGTGTTTTCAAGGCTATACTTTGTTTAAACCTTTTTGTGAGAACAATGGGAGAGTCACCAGCACTCCTTGCATGGAGAGAGATGAGATAAGGGCAGAATTAAAGAAAGAAATGTCTGGGATCAGCAAGAATGTAACCTTTAGGATCCTTGCTGAAATAGAAAGAGTCTGGAAACATCTGTACTGTGTGTAGATTCAACCATTAACTAACTGGTGTCAAACAGTGATGTCAACCTAGACCAATTAGGACACTTGGAACAATTCAAAACTAATATGGTAACATCCTTGCACCACAAGAAGGATAAAAGAAAGGGTGTTACAGGACATCGTCAGCACACTTAGACAGGGGTCAACAGAAGATCGTTGGTACTTAAAAGGAGAAGATAGAATATAGTCAAAAAAACACAGCAAGGGATGAAGAAGGAGAGAAGTCCGTGCGGCAGCAAGCACAGAAACAAGAACGGGTGTTGTGTGTTACTGATTATCTATTACCATTGTTAAGTATTAACTTTGTACATCTTAGTTAAGCCAAATAAACTCTCTGACTTGGTCACATAACTTGAGTTTGTACCTTGTAGGTCTATCTTGGTCAGGAATCTAAAGGTGAGACGGGTTGGGTATTCTCTGTCTCACCTCTGTTCAGGTAATATCGATCTGAAACTTGCAGCTCTTTACTATATGCATACATTGCTGTGTATTTAGTCCTCCTTAAACTTCGAAATTGTGGGCCCGTTAAAAACATTGTTCTTCGTACAGTTTTGAGCGTCTCTCCACTGCATAGTTCTGCCCAGTAAGCAAAAAGGATCAGTACGCTACTAAACTCTAAAATAAAAGCAAAATACTGCAGATGCTGGAAATCTGAAATAAAAACAAGAAATGCTGGAAATACTCAGCAGGTCTGGCAGCATCTGTGGAGAGAGAAGCGGAGTTAACGTTTCAGGTGAGTGACCATTGATCAGAATATTTGCAGCACTTTCTGATATTATTTCAGATTTCCAGCATTCACAGTATTGTGTTTCTGTTAACATAATCGTGTTGCTCAGGTGCAAGTTGAAACCATTGTACAGCATTCTATTAATCAAAACGCTGGACCAGCATAGTACAGTAAGCGATGGTGGTATAGTGGTGAGCATAGCTGCTTTCCAAGCAGTTTATCTGGGTTTGGTTCCCTGCCATCGCAACCTTAAATTGCAGGTTTTCTTTATGTTGCAGTATTTTACAAACGAAAAAAATGTCAAAGCTTTGACAGAATTGAAATTGATAAAAAATTCTTATCATCCAATTAGAATCATTCTCCCGCTTGATTGGCGTCACCCTGGAGCAAGTTTGTTTCCTTCAAGTGTTTCTCCAATTTCCTATTGAAATCATTGATTGTCTCTGCTTCCACCACACTTGTGGACAGACATTGCAGTTGCAATGTAGCAGGGAAAGCAAAAAGTGCTTCCTCACATTTCGCTGCATCTCTTTCCCAAAACCATCAATCTGTGTCTCCTAGTCCTTGTACCATCAACTAATGGGAACGGGTTATCCTTGTCTCACTTACCTACACCTGCATCAGATCTCCCCTCAATCCACATTGCTGTAAGGAGAACAACCACTTACTTAGATAACACAATCCAGAGCCATCTATCCAAGCTTTTCAATAACAAAAGAATAGTTGTGTTGTAAGTAGTATAGATAGGAGCATAACATCAATAATACTTTGATAGATTAACTGATTGTCTCTGCCCAACGCACCAGATTTTCTGTATCACCTGAACACTGCTCACCGCTGTGTAAAGTTTAGAGTATTTTAATGGCTTACATTTATGCAAGAACTGCAATGTTAATGTTGGATTGTGAAGCATGACGGTCATCTTCACTGAACTATGTTAAAATGTCATGTTGAGAGATGTGTCAGTGTGGAAGATGCACGTAGCCATAGGAAAAAAAAAGGCAAGTCATGTAGCTGGAGGAGAATCCACAATGTGGGCGCGATGGACCGTGACATATTTTACGTTTGTGACAAATAAGGACAGCTAAAATAATAGGATTAATGATATGCTTTGTACATCAATATATTGAAGTCTGTTTGATCTGTTGCTTGCTTTATTATGAAATGTGTTTTCAAGGCTATACTTTGTTTAAACCTTTTTTTGAGAACAATGGGAGAGTCACCAGCAATCCTTGCATGGAGAGAGATGAGATAAAGGCAGAATTAAAGAAAAAAATGTCTGGGATCAGCAAGAATGTAACCTTTAGGATCCTTGCTAAAATAGAAAGAGTCGGGAAACATCTGTACTGTGTGTAGATTCAACCATTAACTAACTAGTGTCAAACAATGATGTCAACCTGGACCAATTAGGACACTTGGAACAATTCAAAACTAATATGGTAATATCCTTGCACCACAAGAAGGATAAAAGAAAGGGTGTTACAGGACATCGTCAGCACACTTAGAGAGGGGTCAACAGAAGAACGTTGGTACTTAAAAGGAGAAGATAGAATACAGTCGAAAAAACACAGCAAGGGATGAAGAAGGAGAGAAGTCCGTGCCGCAGCAAGCACAGAAACAAGAACGGGTGTTGTGTGTTACTGAATATCTATTACCATTGTTAAGTATTAACTTTGTACATCTTGGTTAAGCCTAATAAACTCTCTGACTTGGTCACATAACTTGAGTTTGTACCTTGTCGGTCTATCTTGGTCAGGAATCTAAAGGTGAGACGGGTTGGGTATTCTCTGTCTCAACTCTGTTCAGGTAACATCTACCTGAAACTTACAGCTCTTCACTATATGCATACATTGCTGTGTATTTTGTCCTCCTTAAACTTCGAAATTGTGGGCCCGTTAAAAACATTGTTCTTCGTACAGTTTTCTGCGTCACTCCACTGCATAGTTCTGCCCAGTAAGCAAAAAGGATCAGTTCGCTACTCAACTCTAAAATAAAAGCAAAATACTGCAGATGCTGGAAATCTGAAATAAAAACAAGAAATGCTGGAAATACTCAGCAGGTCTGGCAGCATCTGTGGAGAGAGAAGCAGATCAGAATATTTGCAGCACTTTCTGATTTTTTTTCAGATTTCCAGCATTCACAGTATTGTGTTTCTGTGAACAAAATCGTGTTGCTCAGGTACAAGTTGAAACCATTGTACAGCATTCTATTAATCAAAACGCTGGACCAACATAGTGCAGTAAGCGATGGTGGTATAGTGGTGAGCATAGCTGCCTTCCAAGCAGTTGACCTTGGTTCGATTCCCAGCCATCGCAACCTTAAATTGCAGGTTTGCTTTATGTTGCAGTATTTTGCAAACGAAAAAAATGTCAAAGCTTTGACAGAATTGAAATTGATAAAATATTCTTATCATCCAATCAGATTCATTCTCTTGCTTGATTGGCGTCATCCTGGAGCAAGTTTGTTTCCTTCAAGTGTTTCTCCAATTTCCTATTGAAATCATTGATTGTCTCTGCTTCCACCACACTTGTGGACAGACATTGCAGTTGCAATGTGGCAGGGAAAGCAAAAAGTGCTTCCTCAAATTTCCCTGCATCTCTTTCCCAAAACCATCAATCTGTGTCTCCTAGTCCTTGTACCATCAACTAATGGGAACGGGTTATCCTTGTCTAACTTACCTACACCTGCATCAGATATCCCCTCAATCCACATTGCTGTAAGGAGAACAACCACTTACTTAGATAACACAATCCAGTGGCATCTATCCAAGCTTTTCAATATCAAAAGAATAGTTGTGTTGTAAGTAGTATAGGTAGGAGCATAACTTCAAGGGACTTTGATAGATTAACTGATTGTCTCTGCCCAACGCACCAGATTTTCTGTATCACCTGAACACTGCTCACCGCTGTGTAAAGTTTAGAGTATTTTCATGGCTTACATTTATGCAAGAACTGCAATGTTAATGTTGGATTGTGAAGCATGACGGTCATCTTCACTGAACTATGTTAAAATGTCATGTTGAGAGATGTGTCAGTGTGGAAGATGCACGTAGCCATACGAAAAAAAAAGGCAAGTCATGTAGCTGGAGGAGAATCCACAATGTGGGCGCGATGGACCGTGACATATTTTACGTTTGTGACAAAAAAGGACAGCTAAAATAATAGGATTAATGATTTGCTTTGTACATCAATATATTGAAGTCTGTTTGATCTGTTGCTTGCTTTATTATGAAATGTGTTTTCAAGGCGATACTTTGTTTAAACCTTTTTGTGAGAACAATGGGAGAGTCACCAGCACTCCTTGCATGGAGAGAGATGAGATAAAGGCAGAATTAAAGAAAAAAATGTCTGGGATCAGCAAGAATGTAACCTTTAGGATCCTTGCTAAAATAGAAAGAGTCGGGAAACATCTGTACTGTGTGTAGATTCAACCATTAACTAACTAGTGTCAAACAATGATGTCAACCTGGACCAATTAGGACACTTGGAACAATTCAAAACTAATATGGTAACATCCTTGCACCACAAGAAGGATAAAAGAAAGGGTGTTACAGGACATCGTCAGCACACTTAGAGAGGGGTCAACAGAAGAACGTTGGTACTTAAAAGGAGAAGATAGAATACAGTCGAAAAAACACAGCAAGGGATGAAGAAGGAGAGAAGTCCGTGCCGCAGCAAGCACAGAAACAAGAACGGGTGTTGTGTGTTACTGAATATCTATTACCATTGTTAAGTATTAACTTTGTACATCTTGGTTAAGCCTAATAAACTCTCTGACTTGGTCACATAACTTGAGTTTGTACCTTGTCGGTCTATCTTGGTCAGGAATCTAAAGGTGAGACGGGTTGGGTATTCTCTGTCTCACCTCTGTTCAGGTAACATCTACCTGAAACTTACAGCTCTTCACTATATGCATACATTGCTGTGTATTTTGTCCTCCTTAAACTTCGAAATTGTGGGCCCGTTAAAAACGTTGTTCTTCGTACAGTTTTCTGCGTCACTCCACTGCATAGTTCTGCCCAGTAAGCAAAAAGGATCAGTTCGCGACTCAACTCTAAAATAAAAGCAAAATACTGCAGACGCTGGAAATCTGAAATAAAAACAAGAAATGCTGGAAATACTCAGCAGGTCTGGCAGCATCTGTGGAGAGAGAAGCAGATCAGAATATTTGCAGCACTTTCTGATTTTTTTTCAGATTTCCAGCATTCACAGTTTTGTGTTTCTGTGAACAAAATCGTGTTGCTCAGGTGCAAGTTGAAACCATTGTACAGCATTCTATTAATCAAAACGCTGGACCAACATAGTACAGTAAGTGATGGTGGTATAGTGGTGAGCATAGCTGTCTTCCAAGCAGTTGACCTGGGTTCGATTCCCAGCCATCGCAACCTTAAATTGCAGGTTTGCTTTATGTTGCAGTATTTTGCGAACGAAAAAAATGTCAAAGCTTTGACAGAATTGAAATTGATAAAATATTCTTATCATCCAATCAGATTCATTCTCTTGCTTGATTGGCGTCATCCTGGAGCAAGTTTGTTTCCTTCAAGTGTTTCTCCAATTTCCTATTGAAATCATTGATTGTCTCTGCTTCCACCACACTTGTGGACAGACATTGCAGTTGCAATGTGGCAGGTAAAGCAAAAAGTGCTTCCTCAAATTTCCCTGCATCTCTTTCCCAAAACCATCAATCTGTGTCTCCTAGTCCTTGTACCATCAACTAATGGGAACGGGTTATCCTTGTCTAACTTACCTACACCTGCATCAGATATCCCCTCAATCCACATTGCTGGAAGGAGAACAACCACTTACTTAGATAACACAATCCAGAGCCATCTATCCAAGCTTTTCAATGTCAAAAGAATAGTTGTGTTGTAAGTAGTATAGATAGGAGCATAACTTCAAGGGACTTTGATAGATTAACTGATTGTCTCTGCCCAACGCACCAGATTTTCTGTATCACCTGAACACTGCTCACTGCTGTGTAAAGTTTAGAATATTTTCATGGCTTACATTTAAGCAAGAACTGCAATGTTAATGTTGGATTGTGAAGCATGACGGTCATCTTCACTGAACTATGTTAAAATGTCATGTTGAGAGATGTGTCAGTGTGGAAGATGCACGTAGCCATAGGAAAAAAAAAGGCAAGTCATGTAGCTGGAGGAGAATCCACAATGTGGGCGCGATGGACCGTGGCATATTTTACGTTTGTGACAAATAAGGACAGCTAAAATAATAGGATTAATGATATGCTTTGTACATCAATATATTGAAGTCTGTTTGATCTGTTGCTTGCTTTATTATGAAATGTGTTTTCAAGGCTATACTTTGTTTAAACCTTTTTGTGAGAACAATGGGAGAGTCACCAGCACTCCTTGCATGGAGAGAGATGAGATAAAGGCAGAATTAAAGAAAAAAATGTCTGGGATCAGCAAGAATGTAACCTTTAGGATCCTTGCTAAAATAGAAAGAGTCGGGAAACATCTGTACTGTGTGTAGATTCAACCATTAACTAACTGGTGTCAAACAGTGATGTCAACCTGGACCAATTAGGACACTTGGAACAATTCAAAACTAATATGGTAACATCCTTGCACCACAAGAAGGATAAAAGAAAGGGTGTTACAGGACATCGTCATCACACTTAGAGAGGGGTCAACAGAAGATCGTTGGTACTTAACAGGAGAAGATAGAATACAGTCAAGAAAACACAGCAAGGGATGAAGAAGGAGAGAAGTCCGTGCCGCAGCAAGCACAGAAACAAGAACGGGTGTTGTGTGTTACTGAATATCTATTACCCTTGCTAAGTGTTAACTTTGTTCATCTTGGTTAAGCCTAATAAACTCTCTGACTTGGTCACATAACTTGAGTTTGTACCTTGTCGGTCTATGTTGGTCTGGAATCTAAAGGTGAGACGGGTTGGGTATTCTCTGTCTCACCTCTATTCAGGTAACATCTACCTGAAACTTACAGCTCTTTACTATATGCATACATTGCTGTGTATTTTGTCCTCCTTAAACTTCGAAATTGTGGGCCCGTTAAAAACATTGTTCTTCGTACAGTTTTCTGCGTCACTCCACTGCATAGTTCTGCCCAGTAAGCAAAAAGGATCAGTTCGCTACTAAACTCTAAAATAAATGCAAAATACTGCAGATGCTGGAAATCTGAAATAAAAACAGGAAATGCTGGAAATACTCAGCAGGTCTGGCAGCATCTGTGGAGAGAGAAGCAGATTTAACTTTTCAGGTGAGTGACCATTAATCAGAATATTTGCAGCTCTTTCTGATTTTATTTCAGATTTCCATCATTCACAGTATTGTGTTTCTGTTGACATAATCGTGTTGCTCAGGTGCAAGTTGAAACCATTGTACAGCATTCTATTAATCAAAACGCTGGACCGACACACTCCAGTTAGCGATGGTGGTATAGTGGTGAGCATAGCTGCCTTCCAAGCAATTGACCTGGGTTCGATTCCAGGCCATCGTAACCTTAAATTGCAGGTTTACTTTGTGTTGCAGTATTTTACAAGCGAAAAAAATGTCAAAGCTTTGACAGAATTGAAATTGATAAAATATTCTTATCATCCAATCAGAATCATTCTCCCGCTTGATTGGCGTCACCCTGGAGCAAGTTTGTTTCCTTCAAGTGTTTCTCCAATTTCCTATTGAAATCATTGATTGTCTCTGCTTCCACCACACTTGTGGACAGACCTTGCAGTTGCAATGTAGCAGGTAAAGCAAAAAGTGCTTCCTCAAATTTCCCTGCATCTCTTTCCCAAAACCATCAATCTGTGTCTCCTAGTCCTTGTACCATCAACTAATGGGAACGAGTTATCCTTGTCTCACTTACCTACACCTGCATCAGTTCTCCCCTCAATCCACATTGCTGGAAGGAGAACAACCACTTACTTAGATAACACAATCCAGAGCCATCTATCCAAGCTTTTCAATATCAAAAGAATAGTTGTGTTGTCAGTAGTATAGATAGGAGCATAACTTCAAGAGACTTTGATAGATTAACTGATTGTCTCTGCCCAACGCACCAGATTTTCTGTATCACCTGAACACTGCTCACCGCTGTGTAAAGTTTAGAGTATTTTCATGGCTTACATTTATGCAAGAACTGCAATATTAAGGTTGGATTGTGAAGCATGACGGTCATCTTCACTGAACTATGTTAAAATGTCATGTTGAGAGATGTGTCAGTGTGGAAGATGCACGTAGCCATAGGAAAAAAAAAGGCAAGTCATGTCGCTGGAGGAGAGTCCACAATGTGGGCGCGATGGACCGTGACATATTTTACGTTTGTGACAAATAAGGACAGCTAAAATAATAGGATTAATGATATGCTTTGTACATCAATATATTGAAGTCTGTTTGATCTGTTGCTTGCTTTGTTATGAAATGTGTTTTCAAGGCTATACTTTGTTTAAACCTTTTTGTAAGTACAATGGGAGAGTCACCAGCACTCCTTGCATGGAGAGAGATGAGATAAAGGCAGAATTAAAGAAAAAAATGTCTGGGATCAGCAAGAATGTAACCTTTAGGATCCTTGCTAAAATAGAAAGAATCGGGAAACATCTGTACTGTGTGTAGATTCAACCATTAACTAACTAGTGTCAAACAATGATGTCAACCTGGACCAATTAGGACACTTGGAACAATTCAAAACTAATATGGTAACATCCTTGCACCACAAGAAGGATACAAGAAAGGGTGTTACAGGACATCGTCAGCACACTTCGAGAGGGGTCAACAGAAGATCGTTGGTACTTAAAAGGAGAAGATAGAATACAGTCGAAAAAACACAGCAAGGGATGAAGAAGGAGAGAAGTCCGTGCGGCAGCAAGCACAGAAACAAGAACGGGTGTTGTGTGTTACTGAATATCTATTACCATTGTTAAGTATTAACTTTGTACATCTTAGTTAAGCCTAATAAACTCTCTGACTTGGTCACATAACTTGAGTTTTCACCTTGTAGGTATATCTTGGTCAGGAATCTAAAGGTGAGACGGGTTGGGTATTCTCTGTCTCACCTCTGTTCAGGTAAATCTCGCTGAAACTTACAGCTCTTTACTATATGCATACATTGCTGTGTATTTTGTCCTCCTTAAACTTCAAAATTGTGGGCCCGTTAAAAACATTGTTCTTCGTACAGTTTTTTGCGTCACTCCACTGCATAGTTCTGCCCAGTAAGCAAAAAGGATCAGTTCGCAACTGAACTCTAACATAAAAGCAAAATACTGCAGATGCTGGAAATCTGAAATAAAAACAAGAAATGCTGGAAATACTCAGCAGGTCTGGCAGCATCTGTGGAGAGAGAAGCAGAGTTAACGTTTCAGGTGAGTGACCATTGATCAGAATATTTGCAGCACTTTCTGATTTTATTTCAGATTTCCAGCATTCACAGTATTGTGTTTCTGTTTTCATAATCGCATTGCTCAGGGACAAGTTGAAACCATTGTACAGCATTCTATTAATCAAAACGCTGCAACAGCACAGTACAGTAAGCGATGGTGGTATCGTGGTGAACATAGCTGCCTTCCAAGCAGTTGACCTGGGTTCGATTCCCGGCCATCGCAACCTTAAATTGCAGGTTTACTTTATGTTGCAGTATTTTACAAACGAAAAAAATGTCAAAGCCTTGACAGAATTGAAATTGATAAAGTAATCTTATCATCCAATCAGATTCATTCTCCCGCTTGATTGGCGTCACCCTGGAGCAAGTTTGTTTCCTTCAAGTGTTTCTCCAATTTCCTATTGAAATCATTGATTGTCTCTGCTTCCACCACACTTGTGGACAGACATTGCAGTTGCAATGTCGCAGGTAAAGCAAAAGGTGCTTCCTCAAATTTCCCTGCATCTCTTTCCCAAAACCATCAATCTGTGTCTCCTGGTCCTTGTACCATCAACTAATGGGAACGGGTTATCCTTGTCTAACTTACCTACACCTGCACCAGATATCCCCTCAATCCACATTGCTGTAAGGAGAACAACCACTTACTTAGATAACACAATCCAGAGCCATCTATCCAAGCTTTTCAATAACAAAAGAATAGTTGTGTTGTCAGTAGTATAGATAGGAGCATAACTTCAAGAGACTTTGATAGATTAACTGATTGTCTCTGCCCAACGCACCAGATGTTCTGTATCACCTGAACACTGCTCACCGCTGTGAAAAGTTTAGAGTATTTTCATGGCTTACATTTATGCAAGAACTGCAATGTTAATGTTGGATTGTGAAGCATGACGGTCATCTTCCCTGAACTATGTTAAAATGTCATGTTGAGAGATGTGTCAGTGTGGAAGATGCACGTAGCCATAGGAAAAAAAAGGCAAGTCATGTAGCTGGAGGAGAATCCACAATGTGGGCGCGATGGACCGTGACATATTTTACGTTTGTGACAAATAAGGACAGCTAAAATAATAGGATTAATGATATGCTTTGTACATCAATATATTGAAGTCTGTTTGATCTGTTGCTTGCTTTATTATGAAATGTGTTTTCAAGGCTATACTTTGTTTAAACCTTTTTGTGAGAAGAATGGGAGAGTCACCAGCACTCCTTGCATGGAGAGAGATGAGATAAAGGCAGAATTAAAGAAAAAAATGTCTGAGATCAGCAAGAATGTAACCTTTAGGATCCTTGCTAAAATAGAAAGAGTCGGGAAACATCTGTACTGTGTGTAGGTAGATTCAACCATTAACTAACTAGTGTCAAACACTGATGTCAACCTGGACCAATTAGGACACTTGAAACAATTCAAAAGTAATATGGTAACATCCTTGCACCACAAGAAGGATAAAAGAAAGGGTGTTACAGGACATCGTCAGCACACTTAGAGAGGGGTCAACAGAAGATCGTTGGTACTTAAAAGGAGAAGATAGAATATAGTCAAAAAACACAGCAAGGGATGAAGAAGGAGAGAAGTCCGTGCGGCAGCAAGCACAGAAACAAGAACGGGTGTTGTGTGTTACTGAATATCTATTACCATTGTTAAGTATTAACTTTGTACAGCTTAGTTAAGCCTAATAAACTCTCTGACTTGGTCACATAACTTGAGTTTGTACCTTGTAGGTCTATCTTGGTCAGGAATCTAAAAGTGAGACGGGTTGGGTATTCTCTGTCTCACCTCTGTTCAGGTGACATCGACCTGAAACTTACAGCTCTTTACTATATGCATACATTGCTGTGTATTTTGTCCTCCTTAAACTTCGAAATTGTGGGCCCGTTAAAAACATTGTTCTTCGTACAGTTTTCTGCGTCACTCCACTGCATAGTTCTGCCCAGTCAGCAAAAAGGATCAGTTCGCTCCGAAACTCTAAAATAAAAGCAAAATACTGCAGATGCTGGAAATCTGAAATAAAAACAAGAAATGCTGGAAATACTCAGCAGGTCTGGCAGCATCTGTGGAGAGAGAAGCAGATTTAACGTTTCAGGTGAGTGACCATTGATCAGAATATTTGCAGCACTTTCTGATTTTACTTCAGATTTCCAGCATTCACAGTATTGTGTTTCTGTGAACATAATCGGATTGCTCAGGGACAAGTTGAAACCATTGTACAGCATTCTATTAATCGAAACGCTGGACCGACACATTCCAGTTAGCGATGGTGGTATAGTGGTGAGCATAGCTGCCTTCCAAGCAATTGACCTGGGTTCGATTCCAGGCCATCGTAACCTTAAATTGCAGATTTACTTTGTGTTGCAGTATTTTACAAGCGAAAAAAATGTCAAAGCTTTGACAGAATTGAAATTGATAAAATATTCTTATCATCCAATCAGAATCATTCTCCCGCTTGATTGGCGTCACCCTGGAGCAAGTTTGTTTCCTTCAAGTGTTTCTCCAATTTCCTATTGAAATCATTGATTGTCTCTGCTTCCACCACACTTGTGGACAAACATTGCAGTTGCAATGTAGCAGGTAAAGCAAAAAGTGCTTCCTCAAATTTCCCTGCATCTCTTTCCCAAAACCATCAATCTGTGTCTCCTGGTCCTTGTACCATCAACTAATGGGAACGGGTTATCTTTGTCTAACTTACCTACACCTGCACCAGATATCCCCTCAATCCACATTGCTGTAAGGAGAACAACCACTTACTTAGATAACACAATCCAGAGCCATCTATCCAAGCTTTTCAATATCAAAAGAATAGTTGTGTTGTCAGTAGTATAGATAGGAGCATAACTTCAAGAGACTTTGATAGATTAACTGATTGTCTCTGCCCAACGCACCAGATGTTCTGTATCACCTGAACACTGCTCATAGCTGTGAAAAGTTTAGAGTATTTTCATGGCTTACATTTATGCAAGAACTGCAATGTTAAGGTTGGATTGTGAAGCATGACGGTCATCTTCCCTGAACTATGTTAAAATGTCATGTTGAGAGATGTGTCAGTGTGGAAGATGCACGTAGCCATAGGAAAAAAAAAGGCAAGTCATGTAGCTGGAGGAGAATCCACAATGTGGGCGCGATGGACCGTGACATATTTTACGTTTGTGACAAATAAGGACAGCTAAAATAATAGGATTAATGATATGCTTTGTACATCAATATATTGAAGTCTGTTTGATCTGTTGCTTGCTTTATTATGAAATGTGTTTTCAAGGCTATACTTTGTTTAAACCTTTTTGTGAGAAGAATGGGAGAGTCACCAGCACTCCTTGCATGGAGAGAGATGAGATAAAGGCAGAATTAAAGAAAAAAATGTCTGGGATCAGCAAGAATGGAACCTTTAGGATCCTTGCTAAAATAGAAAGAGTCGGGAAACATCTGTACTGTGTGTAGGTAGATTCAACCATTAACTAACTAGTGTCAAACACTGATGTCAACCTGGACCAATTAGGACACTTGAAACAATTCAAAAGTAATATGGTAACATCCTTGCACCACAAGAAGGATAAAAGAAAGGGTGTTACAGGACATCGTCAGCACACTTAGAGAGGGGTCAACAGAAGATCGTTGGTACTTAAAAGGAGAAGATAGAATATAGTCAAAAAACACAGCAAGGGATGAAGAAGGAGAGAAGTCCGTGCGGCAGCAAGCACAGAAACAAGAACGGGTGTTGTGTGTTACTGAATATCTATTACCATTGTTAAGTATTAACTTTGTACAGCTTAGTTAAGCCTAATAAACTCTCTGACTTGGTCACATAACTTGAGTTTGTACCTTGTAGGTCTATCTTGGTCAGGAATCTAAAGGTGAGACGGGTTGGGTATTCTCTGTCTCACCTCTGTTCAGGTGACATCGACCTGAAACTTACAGCTCTTTACTATATGCATACATTGCTGTGTATTTTGTCCTCCTTAAACTTCGAAATTGTGGGCCCGTTAAAAACATTGTTCTTCGTACAGTTTTCTGCGTCACTCCACTGCATAGTTCTGCCCAGTCAGCAAAAAGGATCAGTTCGCTCCGAAACTCTAAAATAAAAGCAAAATACTGCAGATGCTGGAAATCTGAAATAAAAACAAGAAATGCTGGAAATACTCAGCAGGTCTGGCAGCATCTGTGGAGAGAGAAGCAGATTTAACGTTTCAGGTGTGTGACCATTGATCAGAATATTTGCAGCACTTTCTGATTTTACTTCAGATTTCCAGCATTCACAGTATTGTGTTTCTGTGAACATAATCGGATTGCTCAGGGACAAGTTGAAACCATTGTACAGCATTCTATTAATCGAAACGCTGGACCGACATACTCCAGTTAGCGATGGTGGTATAGTGGTGAGCATAGCTGCCTTCCAAGCAATTGACCTGGGATCGATTCCAGGCCATCGTAACCTTAAATTGCAGGTTTACTTTGTGTTGCAGTATTTTACAAGCGAAAAAAATGTCAAAGCTTTGACAGAATTGAAATTGATAAAATATTCTTATCATCCAATCAGAATCATTCTCCCGCTTGATTGGCGTCACCCTGGAGCAAGTTTGTTTCCTTCAAGTGTTTCTCCAATTTCCTATTGAAATCATTGATTGTCTCTGCTTCCACCACACTTGTGGACAGACATTGCAGTTGCAATGTAGCAGGTAAAGCAAAAAGTGCTTCCTCAAAATTCCCTGCATCTCTTTCCCAAAACCATCAATCTGTGTCTCCTGGTCCTTGTACCATCAACTAATGGGAACGGGTTATCCTTGTCTAACTTACCTACACCTGCACCAGATATCCCCTCAATCCACATTGCTGTAAGGAGAACAACCACTTACTTAGATAACACAATCCAGAGCCATCTATCCAAGCTTTTCAATATCAAAAGAATAGTTGTGTTGTCAGTAGTATAGATAGGAGCATAACTTCAAGAGACTTTGATAGATTAACTGATTGTCTCTGCCCAACGCACCAGATGTTCTGTATCACCTGAACACTGCTCACCGCTGTGAAAAGTTTAGAGTATTTTCATGGCTTACATTTATGCAAGAACTGCAATGTTAAGGTTGGATTGTGAAGCATGACGGTCATCTTCCCTGAACTATGTTAAAATGTCATGTTGAGAGATGTGTCAGTGTGGAAGATGCACGTAGCCATAGGAAAAAAAAAGGCAAGTCATGTAGCTGGAGGAGAATCCACAATGTGGGCGCGATGGACCGTGACATATTTTACGTTTGTGACAAATAAGGACAGCTAAAATAATAGGATTAATGATATGCTTTGTACATCAATATATTGAAGTCTGTTTGATCTGTTGCTTGCTTTATTATGAAATGTGTTTTCAAGGCTATACTTTGTTTAAACCTTTTTGTGAGAAGAATGGGAGAGTCACCAGCACTCCTTGCATGGAGAGAGATGAGATAAAGGCAGAATTAAAGAAAAAAATGTCTGGGATCAGCAAGAATGTAACCTTTAGGATCCTTGCTAAAATAGAAAGAGTCGGGAAACATCTGTACTGTGTGTAGATTCAACCATTAACTAACTAGTGTCAAACACTGATGTCAACCTGGACCAATTAGGACACTTGAAACAATTCAAAAGTAATATGGTAACATCCTTGCACCACAAGAAGGATAAAAGAAAGGGTGTTACAGGACATCGTCAGCACACTTAGAGAGGGGTCAACAGAAGATCGTTGGTACTTAAAAGGAGAAGATAGAATATAGTCAAAAAAACACAGCAAGGGATGAAGAAGGAGAGAAGTCCATGCGGCAGCAAGCACAGAAACAAGAACGGGTGTTGTGTGTTACTGAATATCTATTACCATTGTTAAGTATTAACTTTGTACAGCTTAGTTAAGCCTAATAAACTCTCTGACTTGGTCACATAACTTGAGTTTGTACCTTGTCGGTCTATCTTGGTCAGGAATCTAAAGGTGAGACGGGTTGGGTATTCTCTGTCTCACCTCTGTTCAGGTAACATCTACCTGAAACTTACAGCTCTTTACTATATGCATACATTGCTGTGTATTTTGTCCTCTTTAAACTTCGAAATTGTGGGCCCGTTAAAAACATTGTTCTTCGTACAGTTTTCTGCGTCACTCCACTGCATAGTTCTGTCCAGTCAGCAAAAAGGATCAGTTCGCTCCGAAAATCTAAAATAAAAGCAAAATACTGCAGATGCTGGAAATCTGAAATAAAAACAAGAAATGCTGGAAATACTCAGCAGGTCTGGCAGCATCTGTGGAGAGAGAAGCAGATTTAACGTTTCAGGTGAGTGACCATTGATCAGAATATTTGCAGCACTTTCTGATTTTACTTCAGATTTCCAGCATTCACAGTATTGTGTTTCTGTGAACATAATCGGATTGCTCAGGGACAAGTTGAAACCATTGTACAGCATTCTATTAATCGAAACGCTGGACCAACCCACTCCAGTTAGCGATGGTGGTATAGTGGTGAGCATAGCTGCCTTTCAAGCAATTGACCTGGGTTCGATTCCAGGCCATCGTAACCTTAAATTGCAGGTTTACTTTGTGTTGCAGTATTTTACAAGCGAAAAAAATGTCAAAGCTTTGACAGAATTGAAATTGATAAAATATTCTTATCATCCAATCAGAATCATTCTCCCGCTTGATTGGCGTCACCCTGGAGCAAGTTTGTTTCCTTCAAGTGTTTCTCCAATTTCCTATTGAAATCATTGATTGTCTCTGCTTCCACCACACTTGTGGACAGACATTGCAGTTGCAATGTAACAGGTAAAGCAAAAAGTGCTTCCTCAAATTTCCCTGCATCTCTTTCCCAAAACCATCAATCTGTGTCTCCTGGTCCTTGTACCATCAACTAATGGGAACGGGTTATCCTTGTCTAACTTACCTACACCTGCACCAGATATCCCCTCAATCCACATTGCTGTAAGGAGAACAACCACTTACTTAGATAACACAATCCAGAGCCATCTATCCAAGCTTTTCAATAACAAAAGAATAGTTGTGTTGTCAGTAGTATAGATAGGAGCATAACTTCAAGAGACTTTGATAGATTAACTGATTGTCTCTGCTCAACGCACCAGATTTTCTGTATCACCTGAACACTGCTCACCGCTGTGAAAAGTTTAGAGTATTTTCATGGCTTACATTTATGCAAGAACTGCAATGTTAAGGTTGGATTGTGAAGCATGACGGTCATCTTCCCTGAACTATGTTAAAATGTCATGTTGAGAGATGTGTCAGTGTGGAAGATGCACGTAGCCATAGGAAAAAAAAAGGCAAGTCATGTAGCTGGAGGAGAATCCACAATGTGGGCGCGATGGACCGTGACATATTTTACGTTTGTGACAAATAAGGACAGCTAAAATAATAGGATTAATGATATGCTTTGTACATCAATATATTGAAGTCTGTTTGATCTGTTGCTTGCTTTATTATGAAATGTGTTTTCAAGGCTATACTTTGTTTAAACCTTTTTGTGAGAAGAATGGGAGAGTCACCAGCACTCCTTGCATGGAGAGAGATGAGATAAAGGCAGAATTAAAGAAAAAAATGTCTGGGATCAGCAAGAATGTAACCTTTAGGATCCTTGCTAAAATAGAAAGAGTCGGGAAACATCTGTACTGTGTGTAGATTCAACCATTAACTAACTAGTGTCAAACAATGATGTCAACCTGGACCAATTAGGACACTTGAAACAATTCAAAAGTAATATGGTAACATCCTTGCACCACAAGAAGGATAAAAGAAAGGGTGTTACAGGACATCGTCAGCACTCTTAGACAGGGGTCAACAGAAGATCGTTGGTACTTAAAAGGAGAAGATAGAATATAGTCAAAAAAACACAGCAAGGGATGAAGAAGGAGAGAAGTCCGTGCGGCAGCAAGCACAGAAACAAGAACGGGTGTTGTGTGTTACTGAATATCTATTACCATTGTTAAGTATTAACTTTGTACAGCTTAGTTAAGCCTAATAAACTCTCTGACTTGGTCACATAACTTGAGTTTGTACCTTGTAGGTCTATCTTGGTCAGGAATCTAAAGGTGAGACGGGTTGGGTATTCTCTGTCTCACCTCTGTTCAGGTGACATCGACCTGAAACTTACAGCTCTTTACTATATGCATACATTGCTGTGTATTTTGTCCTCCTTAAACTTCGAAATTGTGGGCCCGTTAAAAACATTGTTCTTCGTACAGTTTTCTGCGTCACTCCACTGCATAGTTCTGCCCAGTCAGCAAAAAGGATCAGTTCGCTCCGAAACTCTAAAATAAAAGCAAAATACTGCAGATGCTGGAAATCTGAAATAAAAACAAGAAATGCTGGAAATACTCAGCAGGTCTGGCAGCATCTGTGGAGAGAGAAGCAGATTTAACGTTTCAGGTGAGTGACCATTGATCAGAATATTTGCAGCACTTTCTGATTTTACTTCAGATTTCCAGCATTCACAGTATTGTGTTTCTGTGAACATAATCGGATTGCTCAGGGACAAGTTGAAACCATTGTACAGCATTCTATTAATCGAAACGCTGGACCGACACACTCCAGTTAGCGATGGTGGTATAGTGGTGAGCATAGCTGCTTTCCAAGCAATTGACCTGGGTTCGATTCCAGGCCATCGTAACCTTAAATTGCAGGTTTACTTTATGTTGCAGTATTTTACAAGCGAAAAAAATGTCAAAGCTTTGACAGAATTGAAATTGATAAAATATTCTTATCATCCAATCAGAATCATTCTCCCGCTTGATTGGCGTCACCCTGGAGCAAGTTTGTTTCCTTCAAGTGTTTCTCCAATTTCCTATTGAAATCATTGATTGACTCTGCTTCCACCACACTTGTGGACAGACCTTGCAGTTGCAATGTAGCAGGTAAAGCAAAAAGTGCTTCCTCAAATTTCCCTGCATCTCTTTCCCAAAACCATCAATCTGTGTCTCCTAGTCCTTGTACCATCAACTAATGGGAACGGGTTATCCCTGTCTAACTTACCGACACCTGCATCAGATATCCCCTCAATCCACATTGCTGGAAGGAGAACAACCACTTACTTAGATAACACAATCCAGAGCCATCTATCCAAGCTTTTCAATATCAAAACAATAGTTGTGTTGTCAGTTGTATAGATAGGAGCATAACTTCAAGAGACTTTGATAGATTAACTGATTGTCTCTGCCCAACGCACCAGATTTTCTGTATCACCTGAACACTGCTCACCGCTGTGTAAAGTTTAGAGTATTTTCATGGCTTACATTTATGCAAGAACTGCAATATTAAGGTTGGATTGTGAAGCATGACGGTCATCTTCACTGAACTATGTTAAAATGTCATGTTGAGAGATGTGTCAGTGTGGAAGATGCACGTAGCCATAGGAAAAAAAAAGGCAAGTCATGTAGCTGGAGGAGAATCCACAATGTGGGCGCGATGGACCGTGACATATTTTACGTTTGTGACAAATAAGGACAGCTAAAATAATAGGATTAATGATATGCTTTGTACATCAATATATTGAAGTCTGTTTGATCTGTTGCTTGCTTTGTTATGAAATGTGTTTTCAAGGCTATACTTTGTTTAAACCTTTTTGTAGGTACAATGGGAGAGTCACCAGCACTCCTTGCATGGAGAGAGATGAGATAAAGGCAGAATTAAAGAAAACAATGTCTGGGATCAGCAAGAATGTAACCTTTAGGATCCTTGCTAAAATAGAAAGAGTCGGGAAACATCTGTACTGTGTGTAGATTCAACCATTAACTAACTAGTGTCAAACAGTGATGTCAACCTGGACCAATTAGGACACTTGGAACAATTCAAAACTAATATGGTAACATCCTTGCACCACAAGAAGGATACAAGAAAGGGTGTTGCAGGACATCGTCAGCACACTTAGAGAGGGGTCAACAGAAGATCGTTGGTACTTAAAAGGAGAAGATAGAATACAGTCGAAAAAACACAGCAAGGGATGAAGAAGGAGAGAAGTCCGTGCGGCAGCAAGCACAGAAACAAGAACGGGTGTTGTGTGTTACTGAATATCTATTACCATTGTTAAGTATTAACTTTGTACATCTTAGTTAAGCCTAATAAACTCTCTGACTTGGTCACATAACTTGAGTTTTCACCTTGTAGGTATATCTTGGTCAGGAATCTAAAGGTCAGACGGGTTGGGTATTCTCTGTCTCACCTCTGTTCAGGTAAATCTCGCTGAAACTTACAGCTCTTTACTATATGCATACATTGCTGTGTATTTTGTCCTCCTTAAACTTCAAAATTGTGGGCCCGTTAAAAACATTGTTCTTCGTACAGTTTTTTGCGTCACTCCACTGCATAGTTCTGCCCAGTAAGCAAAAAGGATCAGTTCGCAACTGAACTCTAAAATAAAAGCAAAATACTGCAGATGCTGGAAATCTGAAATAAAAACAAGAAATGCTGGAAATACTCAGCAGGTCTGGCAGCATCTGTGGAGAGAGAAGCAGAGTTAACGTTTCAGGTGAGTGACCATTGATCAGAATATTTGCAGCACTTTCTGATTTTATTTCAGATTTCCAGCATTCACAGTATTGTGTTTCTGTTTTCATAATCGCATTGCTCAGGGACAAGTTGAAACCATTGTACAGCATTCTATTAATCAAAACGCTGCAGCAGCACAGGACAGTAAGCGATGGTGGTATAGTGGTGAGCATAGCTGCCTTCCAAGCAGTTGACCTGGGTTCGATTCCCGTCCATCGCAACCTTAAATTGCGGGTTTACTTTATGTTGCAGTATTTTACAAACGAAAAAAATGTCAAAGCTTTGACAGAATTGAAATTGATAAAGTAATCTTATCATCCAATCAGATTCATTCTCCCGCTTGATTGGCGTCACCCTGGAGCAAGTTTGTTTCCTTCAAGTGTTTCTCCAATTTCCTATTGAAATCATTGATTGTCTCTGCTTCCACCACACTTTTGGACAGACATTGCAGTTGCAATGTCGCAGGTAAAGCAAAAGGTGCTTCCTCAAATTTCCCTGCATCTCTTTCCCAAAACCATCAATCTGTGTCTCCTGGTCCTTGTACCATCAACTAATGGGAACGGGTTATCCTTGTCTAACTTACCTACACCTGCATCAGATCTCCCCTCAATCCACATTGCTGTAAGGAGAACAACCACTTACTTAGATAGCACAATCCAGAGCCATCTATCCAAGCTTTTCAATATCAAAAGAATAGTTGTGTTGTCAGTAGTATAGATAGGAGCATAACTTCAAGAGACTTTGATAGATTAACTGATTGTCTCTGCCCAACGCACCAGATTTTCTGTATCACCTGAACACTGCTCACCGCTGTGTAAAGTTTAGAGTATTTTCATGGCTTACATTTATGCAAGAACTGCAATGTTAAGGTTGGATTGTGAAGCATGACGGTCATCTTCACTGAACTATGTTAAAATATCATGTTGAGAGATGTGTCAGTGTGGAAGATGCACGTAGCCATAGGAAAAAAAAAAGGCAAGTCATGTAGCTGGAGGAGAATCCACAATGTGGGCGCGATGGACCGTGACATATTTTACGTTTGTGACAAATAAGGACAGCTAAAATAATAGGATTAATGATATGCTTTGTACATCAATATATTGAAGTCTGTTTGATCTGTTGCTTGCTTTATTATGAAATGTGATTTCAAGGCTATACTTTGTTTAAACCTTTTTGTGAGAACAATGGGAGAGTCACCAGCACTCCTTGCATGGAGAGAGATGAGATAAAGGCAGAATTAAAGAAAAAAATGTCTGGGATCAGCAAGAATGGAACCTTTAGGATCCTTGCTAAAATAGAAAGAGTCGGGAAACATCTGTACCGTGTGTAGATTCAACCATTAACTAACTAGTGTCAAACAATGATGTCAAGCTGGACCAATTAGGACACTTGGAACAATTCAAAACTAATATGGTAACATCCTTGCACCACAAGAAGGATAAAAGAAAGGGTGTTACAGGACATCGTCAGCACACTTAGAGAGGGGTCAACAGAAGATCGTTGGTACTTAAAAGGAGAAGATAGAATACAGTCGAAAAAACACAGCAAGGGATGAAGAAGGAGAGAAGTCCGTGCGGCAGCAAGCACAGAAACAAGAACGGGTGTTGTGTGTTACTGAATATCTATTACCATTGTTAAGTATTAACTTTGTACATCTTAGTTAAGCCTAATAAACTCTCTGACTTGGTCACATAACTTGAGTTTTCACCTTGTAGGTATATCTTGGTCAGGAATCTAAAGGTGAGACGGGTTGGGTATTCTCTGTCTCACCTCTGTTCAGGTAAATCTCGCTGAAACTTACAGCTCTTTACTATATGCATACATTGCTGTGTATTTTGTCCTCCTTAAACTTCGAAATTGTGGGCCCGTTAAAAACATTGTTCTTCGTACAGTTTTCTGCGTCACTCCACTGCATAGTTCTGCCCAGTAAGCAAAAAGGATCAGTTCGCGACTAAACTCTAAAATAAAAGCAAAATACTGCAGATGCTGGAAATCTGTAATAAAAACAAGAAATGCTGGAAATACTCAGCAGGTCTGGCAGCATCTGTGGAGAGAGAAGCAGAGTTAACGTTTCAGGTGAGTGACCATTGATCAGAATATTTGCAGCACTTTCTGATTTTATTTCAGATTTCCAGCATTCACAGTATTGTGTTTCTGTTTTCATAATCGCATTGCTCAGGGACAAGTTGAAACCATTGTACAGCATTCTATTAATCAAAACGCTGGAGTAGCACAGGACAGTAAGCGATGGTGGTATAGTGGTGAGCATAGCTGCCTTCCAAGCAGTTGACCTGGGTTCGATTCCCAACCATCGCAACCTTAAATTGCAGGTTTACTTTATGTTGCAGTATTTTACAAACGAAAAAAATGTCAAAGCTTTGACAGATTTGAAATTGATAAAGTAATCTTATCATCCAATCAGATTCATTCTCCCGCTTGATTGGCGTCACCCTGGAGCAAGTTTGTTTCCTTCAAGTGTTTCTCCAATTTCCTATTGAAATCATTGATTGTCTCTGCTTCCACCACACTTGTGGACAGACATTGCAGTTGCAATGTCGCAGGTAAAGCAAAAAGTGCTTCCTCAAATTTCCCTGCATCTCTTTCCCAAAACCATCAATCTGTGTCCCCTGGTCCTTGTACCATCAACTAATGGGAACGGGTTATCCTTGTCTAACTTACCTCCACCTGCACCAGATATCCCCTCAATCCACATTGCTGTCAGGAGAACAACCACTTACTTAGATAACACAATCCAGAGCCATCTATCCAAGCTTTTCAATATCAAAAGAATAGTTGTGTTGTCAGTAGTATAGATAGGAGCATAACTTCAAGAGACTTTGATAGATTAACTGATTGTCTCTGCCCAACGCACCAGATTTTCTGTATCACCTGAACACTGCTCACCGCTGTGTAAAGTTTAGAGTATTTTCATGGCTTACATTTATGCAAGAACTGCAATGTTAAGGTTGGATTGTGAAGCATGACGGTCATCTTCCCTGAACTATGTTAAAATGTCATGTTGAGAGATGTGTCAGTGTGGAAGATGCACGTAGCCATAGGAAAAAAAAAGGCAAGTCATGTAGCTGGAGGAGAATCCACAATGTGGGCGCGATGGACCGTGACATATTTTACGTTTGTGACAAATAAGGACAGCTAAAATAATAGGATTAATGATATGCTTTGTACATCAATATATTGAAGTCTGTTTGATCTGTTGCTTGCTTTATTATGAAATGTGTTTTCAAGGCTATACTTTGTTTAAACCTTTTTGTGAGAACAATGGGAGAGTCACCAGCACTCCTTGCATGGAGAGAGATGAGATAAAGGCAGAATTAAAGAAAAAAATGTCTGGGATCAGCAAGAATGGAACCTTTAGGATCCTTGCTAAAATAGAAAGAGTCGGGAAACATATGTACTGTGTGTAGATTCAACCATTAACTAACTAGTGTCAAACAATGATGTCAACCTGGACCAATTAGGACACTTGGAACAATTCAAAACTAATATGGTAACATCCTTGCACCACAAGAAGGAGAAAAGAAAGGGTGTTACAGGACATCGTCAGCACACTTAGAGAGGGGTCAACAGAAGATCGTTGGTACTTAAAAGGAGAAGATAGAATACAGTCGAAAAAACACAGCAAGGGATGAAGAAGGAGAGAAGTCCGTGCGGCAGCAAGCACAGAAACAAGAACGGGTGTTGTGTGTTACTGAATATCTATTACCATTGTTAAGTATTAACTTTGTACATCTTAGTTAAGCCTAATAAACTCTCTGACTTGGTCACATAACTTGAGTTTTCACCTTGTAGGTATATCTTGGTCAGGAATCTAAAGGTGAGACGGGTTGGGTATTCTCTGTCTCACCTCTGTTCAGGTAAATCTCGCTGAAACTTGCAGCTCTTTACTAAATGCATACATTGCTGTGTATTTTGTCCTCCTTCAACTTCGAAATTGTGGGCCCGTTAAAAACATTGTTCTTCGTACAGTTTTTTGCGTAACTCCACTGCATAATTCTGCCCAGTAAGCAAAAAGGATCAGTTCGCGACAGAACTCTGAAATAAAAGCAAAATACTGCAGATGCTGGAAATCTGAAATAAAAACAAGAAATGCTGGAAATACTCAGCAGGTCTGGCAGCATCTGTGGAGAGAGAAGCAGAGTTAACGTTTCAGGTGAGTGACCATTGATCAGAATATTTGCAGCACTTTCTGATTTTATTTCAGATTTCCAGCATTCACAGTATTGTGTTTCTGTTTTCATAATCGCATTGCTCAGGGACAAGTTGAAACCATTGTACAGCCTTCTATTAATCAAAACGCTGGAGTAGCACAGTACAGTAAGCGATGGTGGTATAGTGGTGAGCATAGCTGCCTTCCAAGCAGTTGACCTGGGTTCGATTCCCGGCCATCGCAACCATAAATTGCAGGTTTACTTTATGTTGCAGTATTTTACAAACGAAAAAAATGTCAAAGCTTTGACAGAATTGAAATTGATAAAGTAATCTTATCATCCAATCAGATTCATTCTCCCGCTTGATTGGCGTCACCCTGGAGCAAGTTTGTTTCCTTCAAGTGTTTCTCCAATTTCCTATTGAAATCATTGATTGTCTCTGCTTCCACCATACTTGTGGACAGACATTGCAGTTGCAATGTCGCAGGTAAAGCAAAAAGTGCTTCCTCAAATTTCCCTGCATCTCTTTCCCAAAACCATCAATCTGTGTCTCCTGGTCCTTGTACCATCAACTAATGGGAACGGGTTATCCTTGTCTAACTTACCTACACCTGCACCAGATATCCCCTCAATCCACATTGCTGTAAGGAGAACAACCACTTACTTAGATAACACAATCCAGAGCCATCTATCCAAGCTTTTCAATATCAAAAGAATAGTTGTGTTGTCAGTAGTATAGATAGGAGCATAACTTCAAGAGACTTTGATAGATTAACTGATTGTCTCTGCCCAACGCACCAGATTTTCTGTATCACCTGAACACTGCTCACCGCTGTGTAAAGTTTAGAGTATTTTCATGGCTTACATTTATGCAAGAACTGCAATGTTAAGGTTGGATTGTGAAGCATGACGGTCATCTTCCCTGAACTATGTTAAAATGTCATGTTGAGAGATGTGTCAGTGTGGAAGATGCACGTAGCCATAGGAAAAAAAAAGGCAAGTCATGTAGCTGGAGGAGAATCCACAATGTGGGCGCGATGGACCGTGACATATTTTACGTTTGTGACAAATAAGGACAGCTAAAATAATAGGATTAATGATATGCTTTGTACATCAATATATTGAAGTCTGTTTGATCTGTTGCTTGCTTTATTATGAAATGTGTTTTCAAGGCTATACTTTGTTTAAACCTTTTTGTGAGAACAATGGGAGAGTCACCAGCACTCCTTGCATGGAGAGAGATGAGATAAAGGCAGAATTAAAGAAAAAAATGTCTGGGATCAGCAAGAATGGAACCTTTAGGATCCTTGCTAAAATAGAAAGAGTCGGGAAACATATGTACTGTGTGTAGATTCAACCATTAACTAACTAGTGTCAAACAATGATGTCAACCTGGACCAATTAGGACACTTGGAACAATTCAAAACTAATATGGTAACATCCTTGCACCACAAGAAGGAGAAAAGAAAGGGTGTTACAGGACATCGTCAGCACACTTAGAGAGGGGTCAACAGAAGATCGTTGGTACTTAAAAGGAGAAGATAGAATACAGTCGAAAAAACACAGCAAGGGATGAAGAAGGAGAGAAGTCCGTGCGGCAGCAAGCACAGAAACAAGAACGGGTGTTGTGTGTTACTGAATATCTATTACCATTGTTAAGTATTAACTTTGTACATCTTAGTTAAGCCTAATAAACTCTCTGACTTGGTCACATAACTTGAGTTTTCACCTTGTAGGTATATCTTGGTCAGGAATCTAAAGGTGAGACGGGTTGGGTATTCTCTGTCTCACCTCTGTTCAGGTAAATCTCGCTGAAACTTGCAGCTCTTTACTAAATGCATACATTGCTGTGTATTTTGTCCTCCTTCAACTTCGAAATTGTGGGCCCGTTAAAAACATTGTTCTTCGTACAGTTTTTTGCGTAACTCCA